>NC_132804.1:38131836-38431836 GCF_048594095.1 Paramormyrops kingsleyae
GGTTTTTAGCGCACGCCGCACACTAGACGGCTTTGTCTAAAGACTATTAAGGCTGGTTCACTTTATATCCCTTACTGTTCCTCAACCCCCTTGTTTAATGTCTCACTACAGTCGCAGTTGTTGTTGTTGTTGTTATTGTTATGGCCATCATTGTCAATTTGGTTGTTATGTTAATTGTTGCATATCGATATTGACGCTCAAAAATGTTTTATCTGGAAGCAGTCTACCAGATACTATACACCCACACCGACACGTAGGTAGTCACACACTCGCATGCATAGATGCCCACTCAAACATACACGCACCCCCTCATCTTAACATCACACATGTATGCATTCATACACTCACATATACACATGCCCACTCAAGCTCAGACAGATCTCCTCACCTTAATAACACACATGGAGGCATTCACACATTGATATTTGCACACACACTAATCCTGACATATTCAGACTCATTCACACAGAGTCTTTCACATACACACACATCCATCCATTTTAACATTAGATTGCACTCAGGGGGTCTAAGTTAGGACAGCATGAATTCACTACGCTTTGTCACTTGGAACGTGCGTGGTATTGGCTCAATTGCTAAGAGACATAAAATCTTAGAATATCTAACAACATTACAGGCAGACATTGTCCTACTGCAGGAAACTCACTTAGCCAAAACAGGACAGTGTACATTAAATTCACCAGAATTTCCACACGTATACTTAGCTAGTTATAATTCAAAACAGAGAGGTGTAGCAATTTTAATCAACAAAAGAATATGTTTCAACTGTAAAGACACTATCGCAGACCCAGAAGGTAGATTCATAATTATTAAAATTTCAGCATATAACAAAGAGATATGTATTGCCAATATATACGGTCCAAATAGTGATGACTCCTCCTTCTTCCACCACCTTTTTGCTGAAATATCATCGCACTCAGACACAGAACTTATACTGGGAGGGGACTTCAACTTAGTACTTAACCCAGAATCTGACAGACGTAGTACAGCAGCTAGTTACCGTACTTGCCAATCATCTGAAACAGTAAAACAATATATGAATGATTTCGGCCTATGCGATGTCTGGCGTACTTTTCACACCACGCTCAGAGAATACACGTTTTTCTCACCAGTCCATCATTCTTACTCCCGGATAGACTTTTTTCTTACGAGCAATACAGTTATGAAAGATATATCTGACACACAAATTCACCCTATAACAATCAGTGACCACGCACCTGTCACTATGACGGTCACTGTAAAAGTTAGTGCACCACCTTTTAAACGGTGGAGACTGAATACATCATTACTAACGGACTCAGAGTTTCTAGAAGTTATTAAAAAAGATTGGACAACATTTATTGAAACAAATGACCTGCCAGGTATCTCTGCGTGCATTCTCTGGGAGACAGCAAAGGCTGTAATACGAGGCAGAATAATTTCATATTCAGTACATAAAAAGAAGAAAGAAAAAGCACTCGAAACTGAACTAGAACAGAAAATTAAAACTTTGGAATCGGCACATGTTGCCTCCCAAGAAAAACACCTTCTCAATGACCTGAGAAAAAATAAAATTAAATTGCAAGAATTAAGAGACAAAAAAACTCAGTTTTACATACAGAGATTACGCTTGGACAATTTTGAACATAGTAATAAATCAAGTAAATTTTTAGCAAACCAACTAAAACAGAATAAGGAGAAGGCAGCAATCTCTTCAGTTACAGACCCCAATGGGAAGGCAACTCATAGCCTAGGAGAGATAAATAGGATATTTAGGGACTTCTATAAAAAATTATACTCACCTGATATTAATCCAACCAATTCTGAAATAGAAGAGTTCTTAAATAACATCAACCTACCAATATTAAATAATGAACAAATAACGGCATTAGAGTTACCTCTCTCAATAGTGGAACTTCATGATGCACTACAATGTATGCCTAACGGGAAAGCCCCAGGTCCAGATGGATTTCCAGCAGAATTCTACAAAACATTTTGGCCTCTGCTAGCACCACTCTTCCATAGAATGGTTATAGAAATTAAAGAAACTGGCAGCATCCCTCCAAATATGAATTGTGCAGACATTAACCTGCTCCTCAAACCTGACAAAGATCCTGCTCTCCCCTCTAGCTACCGACCAATATCACTTATAAATGCGGACCTTAAAATCATCAGCAAGGCACTGGCTAGTAGAATTGAAAAAGTGACACCTTATATAATACATCCAGATCAAACGGGTTTCATTAAAGGCAGACAGTCCACTAACAACATGAGGAGACTAATTGGCGTAATAGACTACTGCAACATTCAAAATAAGGAAGCCATAATCATGTCATTGGACGCAGAAAAGGCTTTTGACAGGGTCAACTGGAAATTTCTAATGGCAACCTTACTAAAATTTGGATTTCGTGAGAACTTCGTAACCTGGATTAAAATTTTATACAGTTCACCTAAAGCCTGTGTAAAAACGAATGATCAAATCTCCCCAAGCTTCACTCTCAGAAGGGGCACTAGGCAAGGTTGTCCACTTTCTCCATCACTATTTTCTATATTTATTGAACCATTGGCAGCAGCAATTCGGAATAATAATAATATCAAAGGTATTCAAACAGCAAGTATAACCCATAAAATTAGTCTTTATGCAGATGATGTATTACTTTTTCTTCAAAATACACAGGGTTCCCTCACGGAGACGATAAGACTTATAGATAAATTCTCCTCCATATCAGATTACTCTATTAATTGGAACAAGTCGACTACTCTTCCAATATCTTGTGACTTCCAGTCCAATCCAACTATCCCACTTCAATCTGGGAACATTAGATATCTGGGTATTAACATTTCTGCCAAGCTGTCAGATCTGACGCGATTAAATTATAGTCCGCTGCTTAAAAAGATAGAAGATGACCTTGCACGGTGGAACAATCTACCCACATCACTTCTGGGAAGAGTAGCTACAATCAAAATGATGATCCTACCAAAAATTAACTACATGTTCTCAATGGTTCCGAGTCAACCTCCGCGGACTTGGTTTAAATCATTGGACTCCTTAGTTTCAAAATATCTATGGAAATCCAAACCACCACGAATAAGTTTAAAAACTTTACAGAAATCCAAAAACTGTGGGGGTTTGGAGCTTCCCAATTTCTACAACTACTTTCTTGCCAATAGATTGATATATGTCCTAAAATGGACTACGCAAAATAACTTAGACCTTAACTGGTTGGATATTGAGCAAACTTTCTGTAATGATATTCGAGTCGAGGACCTGCCATTTATCAGTCATATACTTAAACGACATTGCTGTTTTAAGAGCATCAACATCAGCACATCGCTGACAGCCTGGTGGGAATTTCTTAGAATAAACCAAACTTCAGTGGTCCCATGCAAACTGACACCCATCTGGAACAACCCTGACATCCTGTTAAATAAAAAAGTGATAAACTTCCTGGCTTGGCATAATAAAGGAATCAAGCGCCTCGAACATATAATCCAAGACAATTGCATGATATCATTTGACAAAATTACAGAAACTTATAACATTGAGAAAAACAAATACTTAGAATATCTTCAACTTAAATCAATAATACACAATAGATGGTGCCGTAAGCAATTAGATCTGGAGCTTTCACCTAAAATAGCAAACTTCTTAATAACTCCAACTAAAAAACTACTGTCTAGCATTTACGTGCATCTAGCAGAATCTGATACAACGCTCTCACTCCCTACCCACAAATGGGAAAGGGATTTACTTATCAATCAAGACACTAACTTCTGGAGGCAAATTTGCTTGAATACCTTTCGAATGAATCGGAACTCCAACCTGCAGCTTTTACAATACAAAATTTTACACAGAACACACTACACAGGGCAGAGGATGTTCCGGATGGGTATCAGAGATACTGACATATGCCTAACTTGTAAGACGGATGCACCAGATAATTACCTGCATGCTTTCTGGTATTGCACACCGGTCAACGAATTCTGGCAAAGGATTTGTGAAGACTTATCGACACACCTAGGGCATCCCATCCCACCCTCCCCCTCACTCTGCCTGCTTGGGGACCTCACTGACACTAATATGGACATGAATAAATCTTGCATGCTTCTCACAGTACTAACCATTGCTAAGAAAACAATCCTTCTGAACTGGAAGTCAAAAGAGAATTTAAACATAAATCTGTTCAAAAATCTACTCTGGGATTATGTTTCCATGGAGAGGATGTCTGCCTGTAAGAAAAATCAATTGATCGATTTTGAAGACAGTTGGACTCCAATAATGAATTTTTTAACGTAATGTCGTCAGGGGTGGTGGGGCCTTGCCGTCACCGTCCCGGGTTGGGGGCTGGGGGTGGGGGGGCTGGGTTGTTGGGGTCCTCTGGTGTTTCTCTTGGCTGAGGGCGCGTGGTCAGTGTCTCTGGGTGGCCGCTGGCCTGGCCTGGTGGGGGCGGTGCGGGGGGTGGGGGGGTTCTGCCCCCGCGGGGTGGGTGGCGCGCTGGGGGGGGATCGGGGGGTGGGGCCTCTGGGTTCCGCCTGGGCCGCTGCGCTGGGGTGCGTGGGTTTGGGGGCGTGGGCTCTATCTGCTGGGGCCGCTGCTCCGGCTCCCGGGCGGGTGGTCGCCCGCATGCTGGGGGGCCTGGTCTGCCCGGGCCCGTTGCCTGGTGGGGGCGGGTCGTTGTCTGCCGTTGGCGATTCCGGCGCGGGGCCCTCGGGCGCTGTGGGGTGGTTTGGGGGGGGCGGTGGGGGGAGCCTCTGCCTCGCCTGGGGGGGGGCCTGGGGTGGCCGGGGTCACCCCGCCTGGCTGGTCCGGCTCCCCGTTTGCCGGGGGGGTCTGGGGTTGTCCCGTCCTTGGCCGCTAGCTGGGGTCTCATCGGGCGTGGTGGGGTGGGTCTCTCCCGGTCTGCGCCTGGGGGGGGGGGGCGTTCCCTGCTGCTGGGCTGCCTGTGCCGCCCCTGAACACCTCGGTTGGCCGTCCCTGCCGGCTGTGCGGGGTCAGGGATGGGGACTAATCGGGGCCAGTCGGGGATCTGGCCCCGGTGCCGGGGGGGGCCCACTCCTGGCACGCCCTTATTGCTCCCCTGGGTCCAACACCACATTTCACACAACACTAGGGCCTTGAGGGGCGGTGGGGAGGTGCGCCGAGACACTGCCCCTCAATTTTTACTTACATGTTAGACACCACATGACACTAGGGCTGAGGAGGTGGGTTGAGGCAGGTGGGGCTCTGCCGTCTGCCAGCGGTGGGGTGCCCATGCCTCAACTGCTCGCCCACTTTTTGCACCTTAGTCATATACGCAGTCCATATTACATTAGGGCCTTGGGGGTGTGGGGAGGGTGATGGGGGACTCTGCCATCTGCCAGTGGTGGGGCCCTCATACCTGAACTGCACCCACTAATTTTAATGCATTGTAGACATAAACACACAACTCTCTCACACATGTACATGCACACTTCACACCAACATGGGTCAGGGAGGGGATGGGGGCTGAGGGGCCCCCCCTAACTCTCTGTCTCTGGCCCTGTGCTGGTGGGGTGGCCCGCCGGGGGGAAGACCCATCATGGGGGGGTTCGGGTGGCCCTGGCGGGTATGGGCGGCCTCCTCTCTTGGGCCGCGGGCCGGGTGGTGCTTGGCTCTGCTGCGCCGTGGTGGGGCCCTGGCGGGCGGTCCGGGGAATCTTGGGACACTCTGGGCCCTGCTAGGCGGATTGGGGGGTTCGGTCTGGGCTGGGCGGGGTGTCTGCCGCTCCCCGGTCGCCGCGGGTCCGCTCCCGGGTGGGGGGGGGGCTCTTTGTATGGGCCCCCCTTGGATCATCCTGCAGTGTTGGGGGGGAGGCGTGCCGGGTCGCTGCGGTGGGCGGCGGCCCGTCCTCCCGGGGGACGGGCTGGGGGGGCTGGGGCTCCCCCGGTGTGTGGGGGGCCGTCCGCCGGGGGGTGGGGGGGGTGGTCCCGGTGGGTGGGGCCCTTCGGCCCTGGACCCGCCTGCCCCGGTGGGGTGGTTGCGGGTGGGGCTGGGGGGCTCGCCGCCCGTCCTCCCTCTGCGGGCCTCCCTGTGCGGGGGTTGGCGCCCCCTTAGTCCCTCGCGGGCTCCCTCTCGGGTTGGGCGGGTGGTTGTCTCTGGGATGCGTGGCTGTGGGCCCTTGTGCCGGGGGGGCAGTAGGGTGGCTTCGGTTGCCTGGTTCTCCTGCCTTCGCCTTGGGCCTGGGGGGGGGGGGGTGCTGCCGCCTCCCCTGACGGCATTAAATGCCAGCACATCCAATGACAAATCAGGTCACACCTACACTTGCACATGCATACAAGACTGGTTGAGCGATCAATATCATTATTATTATGACTTTTTAGGGTATGTTATAGATTTAGGAATTGAAATATACATATATAACGGTACGATTACGTGTGTGTATGCTACATATATATAATACCGATTTGTATTAATTATTATTAGTATCACTGATGTTGTTATAATTCTTGTTGTTTGATGAGTGTTATGTTTCTTATGGTTGTTTGTATTCTGTATTCCCCTATACTTCATCTTTTTTCCATCCCGCCTACATTATTAGTGTTATTATTTCTGTATACCTTTTTTTTTTTTTTTTTCTTTTCTCTCTCCCCCTCTCCCCATGGTGATTGATGTCTGTTATTGTTACGCTGCTGTTTTTGTACCCCCCCTGTTTTTCTCCTTTTCCACGGTACTGGTGAGTTCGGAGCGGCCACAATCTTTACTCTTGAATGTAATGTAAAATAAAGTTGTCCTCCGAAGAGGGGGGGTGGTGGTGGGCAAAAAAAATAAAATAAATAATTTAGAAAAAAGGATTAGGGAAATGTCTTCTTTAAATAAATTAGTAATTAACAATGTTCCTACAGAGGATGCTGATGCTTTATCTAGATATGTAGCTCAGTTTTATAGAGACTTATACAGTTCCAAGTTTCAGTCCTCAAATATGGATGACTTTCTGTCTCGTGTAATAGTTGATATTAAAAAAATTAGTGTAGACTTTAAAAATTCATGTGACAAGGAATTAAGCATTCAGGAAATTGTAGACAGTATTAACGACTTAAAAGACAATAAGTCCCCTGGGAGTGATGGTCTCACAGGGGAATTTTATAAAACATTTAAGGATAACCTTGCTCTTTTTTTGCTGGCAGTATTTCAGGAATCATTGATTTCAGGTGAACTTCCTACATCACTGAAGCAGAGAATCATTACACTTATCCCTAAGCCTAATAAAGATAAAGTATATATAGAAAATTGAAGACCGATTAGTTTATTGAACAACGATGTGAAAATTTTTGCACTAGTGTTTGCCAAAAGGCTTAAAAAGAGCTTAAACACTGTCATTGATGAAGAGCAATCAGGCTTTTTGAAGGGTAGATATATTGGTAATAATATTAGATTGGTACTTGATCTGATAGACTATGAACATTTTATTCCTTATAACAGTTTCGTTCTGTTTATCGACTTCTACAAAGCGTTTGATACGATTGAGCATGTTTTTATTTTTAAGGTGATTGACTTTTTTGGCTTTGGGACTTATTTTTTGAGAGCTATAAAAACCCTTTATAATGGATGTAATAGTGTGGTTCAGTTATCTCACGGTACTTGTCAAAGATTCGATATATGCAGAGGAATATGGCAAGGATGCCCCATCTCCTCATTTTTATTTTTATTAGTAATGCAGGTGTTAGCAACTCATTAAAAAAAACAAGCTTTGATGGTATTATGGTGTTCGGGAGACAAATTAAACTGAGTCAATTTGCTGATGACACTACTCTGTTTTTAAAGGATGAGGAGCAAATAGACACAGCTGTGCAGTGTCTGAATGATTTTGCAGAGGTGTCAGGCCTGAGAGTGAACAAGAACAAGTCTATACTCTTCCCTCTTAAAAATTGTGTTCTGTCGGAACTAGGGGGTATACCAATTAAAAATGTGGTTACATACTTGGGAGTTGTAATCTGTAAGGAGTCTCATCAAAGAGAAGAATTAAATTTTAAACCTATTTTGGAAAAGATAAAAAAGAAATTTAATGCATGGTTAATGAGAGATGTGTCTTTATTTGGCCGTGTTTTACTATCAAAAGCAGAGGGTATTTCTAGGGCTATATATGTTTCAATGTCTCTGTGTGTTCCAGACAATATTCTTAAAGAAATGGATAGAATGCTATTTGATTTCATATGGAGAAAAAAAGCGCATTATTTAAGGAAAGAAGTAATATGTAATAAAAAAGAACATGGTGGTCTCGAGGTGTTGACCTTCAGGGAGCTCAATAATACATTTAAAGTAAAATGGATAACTGATTTTATGTTAAATAAAGATAGTTTATGGAATATTTTCCCTAATTATTTTTTAAGTTCTTTAGGTGGTGTATGTTTCTTTTTACAATGTAACTATTCAATAGAAAAAATTCCAGCTAAATTAGCAGATTTTCATAAGCAGGCGTTTAAGGCATGGCTACTGTTCTACAGTCACAACTTTTCACCACATCGATACTTTATTTGGAACAATAAAGACATTCTTTATAAAAATAGGAGTATTTTCTACCGGTCTTGGTTTGATAATGGGATTATCAAAGTCAGTCAATTATTAAATGGACAAGGGTATATTGGTTTATGCTGTAATGTAAAACTTGTGTATAAATGTTTCTAAAGGGTTTGAACAGTTGCTACTATGAGCAAACACATTCTATTCAGAAGAATGTTTTGAATTTGTAATATTTTAAAAAATTGTTCTTATGACTGAATTTATTCATTAATTGGTTTAAAATGCTGTTATGTGAACAGTTGCTACTACAAGCAAATGTTCTGCTTAAAGAGTTGTTTGAATTTGTAAGAAAAAAAATAATGTATTTATTAATTGGTGTAAAATGCTGTAATTTGAAACTCCTGTGTTAAATGTTACTACAGGTTTGAACAGTTGCTACAGTGAGCAAATGTATCGTATGCAGGAGAATCTTTTGAATTAGTACGTTTTTTTAATTGTTCCTAGGACTGAATTTGTTCATTAACTGAAAATGCTGAAACTTATGTATAAATGTTACTGCAGATTTAAGTTTGTGAAGAAAACTGAAAGTTCAGTCTGCAGAAATACTGGAAGGTTATTGCATCATTTTTAATACAGTCGAACAATTAAGCAATGACAATGGTGTAATGTTTTTATTTTTTATCATTTACTGAGGCAATACAGTATTTTAGAGTGCAGCTTTACTGTAAGACAAATGGACAATGAATTACAAATATTTTTTTTTTTAAAGAAATACATTACTGGAGAAAATAATGTCATAATAGTGTTTTACAGTTAAAAATACTTTACTGTAAATACATTTACAGTAATATAAACTGGTACTGTAAATATTAATACAGCATTCTTGCTGTATGTTTAATTTACAGTAAGTTACTGGCGAACTGCTGCCAGTAAATTACTGTAAATTCTACAGGAAATTTTTAACAGTGTATGCCTACTAATCAAGGGCGTAGATTTGCTCTGGACATTGGTGGGGACCTATGACTCCACCCCCCCCCCCCCATCCCCTTCCCCACCCACCAACCCCACCACCCCAACTCCGTCCACGGAATGCATGTTTTTTTAATATGCTGCAAAATGCAAAATCACTTTACATTAATACTAGCAATGCTTCGATTGATATTAATCCACTTGAAATGCAATTCATTAAGTTAAATTAAGGAATAGTGTAATGTCAAAGGAATGGAACCACTTAAGGAGTAAATAGTGAGTAAAGTTTTTTTGGTGGCTGGACAATGCCTTTAATAGGCCTCACCTTTGACCCTAACTCTTCCCCTCTGACTGCACTAGTACCTGACAGGATTGCCACCTGATGAAATAGCGTGACAAAAAAGTGAGACATGTGAGTTCAAAACTTTTGCCAAAAACACTAATGAATCACTTACATCCTCAGCCTATCACTCCTCATAATGTTAAATATTAGTATAATCAACATGTATAATACACACACACATATTATAATGTTATATATAATCAACATTCAGATTCACCTCCTGTGACCTTGCCTCTTCACCTAAACTACAACATGGCTGATCTGCTTCTGTCCCCTAATAAAAAAACATTGAGGGATTCCTTATGAGCATTGACAGAGAACGCCTCAGCTTATTATTGGTAACATTGTTAAATCTCAGGACAACTAGGTATAATAATATCAAGTCATCGTTCAACATCACCTGTGACCCCTTCTCTCCATCACTGTCTGATGCACAGCACAGTTGTTTAGGTTCTGTCACCTGACAAAACAGGATAAACACATGCCATTTAAACAGCAATCATTTTATTTCACTTTTTCTGAGTCTTTGCGTGCAAATCTCGAATCAAATCATTAATGTTTGCCAAGTCAGTGAATGCATTATAAAAACTATTTGTGCGAAGTGGATTGTCTATTGGTGAACTGTCAATAAAATTCTAGCCATGGCAATATTAGTATGTAGCATATCAATTTCTTTCACAAGACTGATTTCTGACAAATAGTCGTCATTAGATTAGGAGAACTGACAGGGATCATATTTATACTTTTACATTTAGCTGTTTAATCTGCTGTTAGTTTTAAGTCCGTATTCACAGACTATAGCCTGCCCTGCTATAATGAATGTGCGTCAAAGCGGTAAAAAAAAACCCTACTAGCATTAACGTTAACTGTTGTCGTTACTTTGATGGACTTTGATGGATTCATTAGCGAACTTGAAGTGACTTACACTTTTCTTTGAAAAAAAGCTCCTTATGTCCAGCTTCTTTTTTTTTTGCTGCCGCCATCCTCACATGTGTCACCCAACACACCTTCTTGCACGGGGAAAAAAATCCACTGCATTTGGCGCTGCTTGTATCTGAACGCAGCCACAGCCTCTCAGATGATAGCAGGGAAATGCACAGCCAATCAAAATGTTCATATGTGTTTTGGGGGCGGGAGGACTCAAGGAGAGAACGTGATTTATCCCTTTCTGCGTGTCTAGGTTAATGTTGACAGCACGGTTGTTTTTTTTTTTTAAGTGGATTAAATTATTTGTGGGGACATTTCAATGGTCGGAGGATATTGGTGGGGACACATCCCCTCCGTCCACCCTAAATCTACGCCCCTGCTACTAATATTGACACTCATGTTTTGTTCGGTTGCGTTAAAACAGATTATGTTTTCTACTTTAATTGGTTTGCTGATTTGTTCACCTCACCGAGTTCAAGTAACATTTTTTGATATTACTGACACCTATATATTGTATTTACTGTACCTGTGTATCATAGTGTATTATTATAATTAACGATAATGACCGAAGGAAAAATATTGTCATGTCGCATGAATTCATGTCGCTTCACCTCTGTCGCGACCATAAACACGGACTGTATAATTCACCCTTAATGCCAAAGAAACAGTTTGGAGCATAAAAAAAATGGAAAATGAGTTCATGGTGTTACTTAATTGTTGACTCTCCAGTTTGATTTGTTTAGACGTTGAGACATAGTTTTGGTAGACATAGTTTTCATATTACTCTCGGCCTCAAACACAGAGTAAATTATCTTGTGCGCACAGAATAACTTGAGCACAAGAAAATAACTTGTGCCACACGATTTAAAAAAAAAAATCACCCTATGGGACTTCGAGGGCTCCGTATTAAAGTGAGAATTTCACACGTACCGAAATAATAAAAATAACATGCTATTAACATCCCTTCTTGTAGAATTAAAATACATTATTAACGTCCGTTTCCAATGTTAATAATATAATTTTAATCGATCACCAAAATAATAAGTATATACTTTAAAAGACTCGATTTCTGTTCGGTCGAGTTAAAGTCCGGGCTGTGTGTGACAATTATGTGATATCTCGTACCATCTCCATGCATGTTTGCATAACATCATGTTCGGATCGCTTGTGGAGATCACGTGTTTCCGTCCCTCTAGTGGAGATCCTCCTGGTGGAAGTCTGCAGCCAGACCCTTCTCCATTTTCTGGCACTTCTTTATTACTCATGCGTAATGTACACTTCCACAGGCTCGATACTGCGCATGTATTCACATTTTACTGCAGACCGTAATTGCGTGATTCAGGACGTGGATGTACTGTATCATCATTCATTGGTCACGTATTGTGAGATGGGTCATTGATGTTTATATTTGTAGTTCAGCCGTCACTTTATTGTGGTATTTAAACCATTTTGCTTTGCAGATTGTAATATTTGCATCTGTGTGCGCGTTGCTTTTAGTGCCTGACAGTAATCTTACATATAGTTTTTCCCAATGGTATTGCTGAATAGATGCCTTTTCTTTAGAAAACGTAATAAAATTGGGGTGTATATCAATCTTGTGTACCCATATTTTAATCCTTTTTTTAAAAAAAAAAAAAGTCTTAACCTGTGTACTTCAATTCTTAACCTGTCCGTTGTTCCTTGTGTTTCAAGAGGGAATTCATTTTCCTTTGCCTGCTGGGCTAAAATGAAGGGAAAGGAAGCTAAAAAAAATGTTAGTTAAAAATCTTAGTTATGGACATGGGCATTATTTACCCTACTTCCTGCACATTTGGTTAATGTTTTTTTTTATTATACATTAGGTCATTTTATAGCTTACTTTACTTATCAAGGGGTTGTGATATATGTACAGCATTTTCTAAAAAACATCACACCAAAATAATACTTAAGAACTTTTATTTGCACAACATAAACAACCAAATGCATCCCAGATAGCAAAAATGACTCCGCGCCGGATCCGCGCCAGACGTATCACGAGCTCCGGAACAGATCCGCACAACAGGTCCGGAACAGAGTCCACTTGCACAACGGGACGGATCCGGAACAGCTAAAAATCACGGATTCAAACCGGATCCGGTACAGACTCGCCCCATATCCGCCAATATATTGATTCATTTAAAAAATGAGACTTCAAATTGTACAAACATAATTTATTTAAGAATCAGAACTTCATATTTAAACATATATAACATAGCTTTATTTTAACAACAAAAACCATCACTGGGCACTCAGACATTTTGAGGCACAGGCACAGTCTTCCTATTCATTTTATCTAAAAGAAATATACAACACAAAAGACATGTTCATGTTGTACGTCAAGGAATGCTGGCAGCACCGTTTGATATATTTCAGGCTAATGTGCTAAATCACGACCAGTTTACCACACTGTACGTAAATTAACTTACATTTTTAAACAAATTTTAAATCAAAAAGTCGCGTTCAGTTGTTTAATTATTACCGCCACAATCTGTGGCTGATCCCATGCAGTTTCGGAGCGGTCACGATACCCAATTCCTCCTCACAGAGATTCAGCTACCCCCCCCTTAGCCAATTATGTTAGCGTTAACGTACCTGTCTGATAATGTAGCGGCCCGTTTACCAATTTGAGCTTTAAAAATGTATTTTAATGAAGTTGATGTTACGTTTAGTTAAGTTATTTAAGTAATAATTAAGTAACTTTAAGTATATTTAACGGCATTTACTTCACTGCGTTTGTGCCTGCAGATGAATCTTCAGCGAAGCTTCAAAATGAAAAACGCGCGTTAAGGTGCTTTCAGACCGAACGCGGCATGCGCTGCGCTCGCCGCGAGGTTTGCGCCTCCTCTCAAAAAACAGCGAGTTGCGCTCAACGCGCCGCGCTTGCCGCGGAGCTCAGCGCAAAAAGTAGGCGTGGTTTTCTAAACTCTCCTGTTTTGTTGTCCCGGCCATGTTGTCAGTCACGACAATGTATAGAAGAAAAGCACTAGCACTAGCTCTATTAGCACGTAGGAAGAATAGGATGTGGGTCCATGAGACCCTCCTATCCAGAGAGCAGCTTGGGGAATTCAGGCTGGTAAAGGAGCTCCGTTTTCACAGCGACCGGTTCCAGGTCTACTTTCGGCTCAGCGTGGAGCAGTTCGACAGCCTGCTAAGCAGAGTGGGACCTAGCATCACGAAGATGCAGACAAATTACCGAGAGCCAATTCCTCCAACGGAGCGTCTGGCAATTTGCTTGAGGTTGGTATTTTAGTTGAAAAAAAAAAAGATATCAGTACAGTATCTAATTGAATTGCATTAATAATGCTTTGAATTAAATTGGCGGCATTCAGATTTCCCGCCGAAATACTGTCCACTTTTGTTTATGGGTATGCTATATATGTTAGCATAAAGTGATCTAAATGTAGTAATGGTTTTCACTACAGACATGCCTATAGCTTGCAACAAAGGTCGTGGGTTTAAATCCCAGGAAGCACACATTAAAATGGAAAAATAGTAAACCTCTGCTGTAAGTCACTTTGGATAAAAGCCTCAGCTAAATGACATGTAATAATAAATATGTAAAGATGAAAAAATGCTCCATGCAATTTAAAAAATCGTTTGGATGCATAGCTAAATTATCTGACGTCATTCATTTCAGATACCTTGCAACCGGTGACTCCTACACCACCATTGCCTCCAGTTACCGGGTGGGCATCTCCACTGTGGCAGAGATTGTGCCAGATGTGTCCAAAGCCATTTGGGACAGCCTGGTACATGAATATCTGCCAGTACCATCTGCTTCTGATTGGCAGGAGATTGCTCATGGCTTCAAGGAGAGGTGGAACTTCCCCAATTGTGTGGGGGCAATGGATGGGAAGCATGTGGTAGTACAAGCACCACATAATTCTGGTTCCCAGTATTTTAATTACAAGGGAACATACTCGATTGTACTTCTGGCGGTTGTGGATGCAAGGTATCTTTTTAGGGTGGTGGATGTTGGAGCTTTTGGTCGGAGCAGTGATGGAGGGACCCTTGCTGCCTCCACCTTTGGAGAAGCCCTACGTGAAGGGAGGCTGGATTTGCCTGAGGATTCTCCTCTCCCAGGTGCTGACCACCTAGGACCCATGCCTCATGTTTTTGTGGGAGATGAGGCTTTTCCCCTCAGGTAATTGTTGGTCATGACCTGTACTCATGCACTTTCTTGATGGTGTATATTGTTAAATTTTAATCTGTCCTTCTTATTCTCATTTTATTACAAGGAGGAATGTTTTGAGGCCCTATCCCGGAAGAAACCTCCCCGAGCCAAAGAGGATTTTCAACTACCGCCTCTCACGTGCCAGGAGAGTTGTTGAAAATGCCTTTGGCATTCTTGCTGCACAGTGGAGGATCTACCACCGGGTAATTGGAGTGGGCCCTGTAAATGTGGATGCCATTGTGAAAGCAACTGTGGCCCTTCAAAACTTCCAGAGGTGGAATTGTGTAACAGAAGCTCGCATCTCACAAGAAGAAGAGAAGATCCCTTCACTTCAACCTGTGAGAAGAGTGGGCACCAACAACTCCACCCAAGAGGCCATAGCTGTACGGGAGGCCTTCAAGGGCTACTTCTCCTCAGCCGCTGGAGGGGTGCCCTGGCAAAACACTACAGCCTGATATGCAACCCCCACTTGCTGCTGCTGCTCATCCTCTTCACAATAAAACAAAGGCTCTTTTAAGAGCCACTTACTTACTCATATAAAGGGCTGGTCAAGAAGACTATCTTTTGCATTCATAGTTAAAGGAAGTTCATCCCTACTGTATGTAATCTCATTTTGATCTCAACTAAGTTAGTAAAAATCACCTCACCAGAAGAATGCAACATGGATTGTCTGCTACACCACCTTTTAATAATAACCATAATAATAATGTTGCTGATGCACATTACATCTAAATAATCAAAATATATAAAAAAAAATAATGAACTCATTTCTTTCAACAATTAACATGAACATCAATCATGAACATGAATAAATAACAATAACAATGATAAACACTCAAGAACAAATTTACTTTAGGAACTCACTTTGAAAACTCTGCCCTGTGTAAAATTGTAAGGAACTCTATTTTTACTTCACTTCTCCTTTCTGGTGGCAGGTTTCTCAAACGAGGGGCTAGGCTTAAAAGAAATAGCTCGTCCTCATCTGTGGGCTGTTCAATAGCTTTCAAAAGTTTGTCCTCAAACTCATCCCTCTTCCTTTTCATTCTTTGCCTTGACCCCAAAATAGAGGGTGCTGTGGAAGCCCTTGGGGTGCAGGGGGATGGGCCAGGCTTCTGGGATGCAGCAGGGGCCAGAAATAAAGGCTCAGGTGCCAACTCAGCCAGAGGTGAAGAGGTAGTCTGGGTGGTGGGGAGCACTTCAGTCAAATAAAGACTGAAAGGTTCATCAGAAGGGGTACCATCTGATGATGCTGGCAAAGGAGCTGAGGTGGCCTGGGGACTGGAGGGTCTACTTTCTGAGGGTGGGGACATATTGGAGGAGGTGGCCCTCTCCCTAACATAAGGCTCCAGGAAGCTCATGATCAGGAAGAACTTCCAGGTTGTTTTATGTTCTGCCCCTGCACCACTCTTCTTCTCCCTGACTTTCTTCCTCTCCTTTATATACCTGTCCCTGAGATTCTTCCAAGTCTTTTTACATTTGTCCTCTATTAAAGTGGAGAAAATATGTCAAGTTTAAAGATAAAATATGTTTTAAGACATTTCAAACAGCAAAGGGTCATTTCAAGGAGGTAAGCCCTATACCTATGAAAACCATACCTCATTATTTCAATTAATAAACCTAAATTAGCCTGTAGACATCACATGCTATTTCAGTCATATATACTGCTAACAATAAGCAACAAAACACACCTGGCATGCCTATATCTAGAGAAATCTTTCTCCAACATATTATCTTCCTCCCCACATCCCGGTAAGACGAGAGTGTGGTATCGTATATTTCTGGACACTCAGACACTGGTAAAATCAGTTTTTCCTCCATCGTGTGTGTATGTGTGTGTGTGTGTGCTTCGAAGGGGCAGACCGAACACTAGCCCGCGTTTAAAACAATAAAAAAAAAAAAAAACTAGCCCACGTTTATGCTTTGATTCTATTGGTCGCGCGAAAATGCGCCACGGCGCGCAGCGGTCAAAGTTCAACAAATTTCAACTTTGACCGCGGTGCGCGCACAAGGGCGCCGAGTGGCGCGCAGCGGCGCGCTGCGCCACGCTTGCGCTTTGCTCGGCGCAGCGCCGCGCCGCTCTTGCGCCGCGCAAGCCATAGAAAATAATGGGTTTCAGAGCAAAGCGCAGCGCATGCCGCGTTCGGTCTGAAAGCACCTTTAGGCGTGTGGATCCGCCCAGCCTCTGTAACGAGTCCGTGTTTGGACTGGGTGTTTTCTGTGGGCGGGGCCTCACTCTGGCAGGTTAATAAAATTGAATGCGACTGTCAGGCGGATCTGCCGACTTGAGGGCGGATCCGCCCCGCAGTCCGCTGCTATCTGGGATTCATGAACAAATTCAGTCATAAGAACAATATTTAAAACTTGAACATTCAAAAAAAGTTGAGTTTTGCCATACAGAGACAAATGAGGATTTCTGGATTGAGGGTTCAGGCCAGGAGGTTCAAGCACATGAGGGTTTAGTTCTTTCTTCGTACTTCAAAAAAAATCTTGCCTGAATAGAATGTATTTGCTCTTTGTAGCTTAATAGTTCTGCCAGCTGAAATCCAAGAACTCCTTAATGAAGGAGGACACATGAGGGTTCAGGCCTGAGTTCTTTCTTTGAACAATCCTCCCACTTCTTTTGCTGACTTGGAACCTTGAGGAGCACTTGCTGTTGTCTGGGTTTATCCTCACAAAGAACCTTCACATTAAAGAAATAAGTAATTACATCATTTGATATGTTATCATCAAGAAGAAGAAAAAAAAAATATATTTTCTCTTTTCTTTTTTCATCTATCCATCCATTCAAACCAAATTCTTAAGTGTTAGAAGCATAAAAGTCATCCTTATGATTTGAGAGGTTTAAAGGCCAAAGTATACTTCACTTTTTATGCATACGCGAGGGACTGCGCACTGTGCGCATGATGCAAATTTCGTCATTATTTATCATACTAGTGTGCTTGAATACTTAACCAGTAAGTGTGTTTGTGGTCAAAAATGACCAACCCTCCCCCTCCTCAGTCATTTTTGAGCAATATAAGCTCAGAGGCCTATGATCAGTTTGTTTAAAAAAAAAAAAAAACCTTTGGACAAAGAAAAGAAAAGAAAAAAAGATTAAATCCTGTATTACGCCCTATGGCACATTTTGAACTGCGAGAGGCATTAAACATTCTTCCGAAGCCAAATACAGAACGCAGTCCAGCAGAGGCTGGATGTTTTCTTTTAAACATGGATATTTTTCTTTAACTCATTGCACAGATATGACTGTGATTGGCTACAATTACCAGCGCTTCATGCTTCTCACTGAGCTCTCACACAGCAGCACAACTGGAGCACTTGAAAGCCACGTCTGTCAGTGGATCCATCTATATGCAGATGTATTAGGGATCCTCTGACAGATGCTGCTTTCAAACGCTGTCATTGTGCTCCTGTGTGAGCGCTTGGTCAGGAGTGTGAAGCTCTGCTCATTGTAGCCAATTACAGACCTATCTATTGCGCATGTGAACACTATGGCCAATCAGCAATGTTTAAGAATCGGTTCAACAGCATTCAAATGTGAGTGGGAAATGGACGTTTTTAAAAATTCTGTATTGTGTGGTACCGAATCAGTACTTTTGATAACATTACTGAAGTATAACCAAATGTTATAGAATACTATAAGATGTACTTACCTCTGTATAAACTCCAAAGTAGTGGCTGCTTCCACTTGGTACTCAAGGTTAAGCACATAATAGGAACCAAAAAGAACAGCAAACGCAGAAGACAAATCTGGTAGGTCAGACTCAGGAATAAAGACTTTGCCTTCAACTGACAGCATCCATTTTTTGCTGCATAGAACCGAACCCCCTACCAAAAACAAAACAAATGTAATAATAAAAAAATATTATTATTATTATTATTATTATATATAAACATTTTACATTTGATTTCATTACAGTAACAATATGTTGGAGCTTTTCATTAATTTAAAGCAGGGATGTGGAACCTTAATCCTGGTGGAACGTTTAGCTCCATACCTAATACTGTTATAATAAAAAAAATATTATAATTATTTATTACAATTTAAAAAAAAAATGAAATAATAATAATAATACCTACCTGTTTCTTGAAAACCTTAATTAGATTGTTTAGGTGTGTTGGATTAGGGTTGGAGCTAAAATCAATGTTCCCAGCCCCTGATTTAATGGGATAGTTCTCACAAAAATTAAAATTAACCCATGATTTATTCACCCTCAAGCATCTTAAGATATGTATTTAATAATGTATCTTAAGAATGTATTTGACTTTCTTCTTTCAGACAAATACAATTAGAGTTAATATGAAATTTTAAGTGGCTCTTCCAAGCATTATAATGGGAGTGAATGAAAGATCAGATTTTGAAGCTCAGAAAGCAAAAGTGCTTCCATCTATCCATCCATCCATCATAAAACTACTCTACATAGCTCTGGGGGTTACTAACATTTTGTAAGAGAAATTTCCAAATCTAAAACTTAAAACAAAACATCCAGCTTCTGGCAGATTCCAACTTACAAAAAATGCGTAACGCCTCTCTGAGTTCAAAACCAATGCAACGCATGACGCTGGACATGGCGTAAGCATTTTGAACTGTGAGAGACGTTACACAATCTTTGTAAGTTACGGTCCGCCAGAAGCTGGATGTTTTGCTTTATAATTTTAAATATGGATATTTTTTTTCCCCATCGATTCACTTCAGAAGACCTTTAGTAAGGAGCCGTGTAGAGCTGTTTTATGGTGAATGGATAGACTTTTTTTTTGAGCTTCAAAATATCATCTTCCATTCACTCCCATTATAAAGCTTGGAAGAGCCGGGATACATTTTATTATAACTCAGACTGTGTTCATCTGAAAGAATAAAGTCATATACATCTAGGATGGCTTGAAGTAAATCATGGGGTAATTTTCATTTTTGGGAGAATTATCCCTTTAAGGGTACGTTTACCAAAGAAATGACAATCATTTACTTATCCTTGTTTTTTAAAACTTTTTGATGAGATGTTAAGCAAAATGTTACACATGGAGAGCTATGGACCATCCCTTAAATGTTGCTAAATCATGAATTAAAGTATCTTACCAAGCATGATCAACCTTGGAGCATAAGGAAGTGAAAGCCTGGTCTCTGCATCTGCTGGAGTTGTTGTGACCTAAACACACAGAAACACAGTTTTTGTAACTGTCAGTTATTTCAATTATATACATGAAAAACAACAACGAAAAAACACAATAATAATAAAAATAATAATAATAATATACTTACATCAGCTGAAAGGAACAGCGATTCCTCCTTTTCTTTGAAGTGGGCCATCATCAACAGTACAGCTGCCAGGCCTTGGTCAACATCTCTGCCTTCTCTGTCAATCTCTCTGAGGACAGTTCGAACTTCTTTTCCCCACCTGGAACTTTGATTTTTGAAGAAGCACAGAATCCTTTCCCCTTTGGTACAAAGGGATTCCTTTAATCTGAGGTCAAGATCAATCCCAGTCAGTTCCTTGAAATGAGCGCATAAGAATCTCTTCATGAAGAGAAAAGGCCACCTTGCCTGAAGATCTGAAATACTGGATGGAGGGCTGGCATTAATGCTGTGGCGTTGTGCAACAAATGTCAATTTCATTAATTCTTGGACCTTGTTGCGCTCAGCTGCACGAGGTCCTTCTTGGGAAAAGAGACTAAGCATCTCATTTCTCTTTAACTCTAAAGACTCAAGATGTTCTCCTTCAGGAAATTCAGCAGGGTTCCAGTTCACACAACCATAGCTATCCAGTTTAGCCGATTTAGATGTTGAGGGCTGGCTATCATCCATTTCACCTTCTGTTCGTTTAGGTTTTCTAAGTCGAGCCATTGTATTGTTCCGGTTAAGATGTTCCACCCTTGTCTTCAGCTGACACAGCAAAGAGTAGTAACCACACCCGATTAACTCCCCCTCTTCTGTTTTGTCACTAAAACTGTGTGGATACTTTTGGATGACTGACTGTGCAATTTGTGAACATTGCTGCTTGCTTGGATTTAAACACACCTCTCTGATAGAATCCACAATCACCCTAACCATGTGTCTTCTATCTGAGGCTTCAGGTCGCTTTCCTTGAGCAAGACATGTCTGTAAATTTGGTGTCATCTTACCCCAGGGTATCTGAAAATCTGACAACCATGTTGCACTTTGAACTGGGACTGGAATGAATGTGGGACTCTGACTGGTAACTGAACTGGATCCATGACACTGCACAGTGAATGTTGAAGGGTTGGGAGTAGCTAGAACATTTTCGTTACCTAAATGAAATATTGAACAAAAATATTGATTAACAGAAAAAAAAAAAAAATGACAAAGTATTTAATAACAGCACATTAATGATTTGAAAAATGTACATATTTCTTCTTCATTGATCATGGGCATGCCTTAAAGCCCACATAATCTATTTTTAATACTGTTTGTTACATATATAAAATACTAACACCTGCATTTGAACAAATTAATTATTCTCCTGCAATCTATAGGTATTTTACATATATACAAATGACTAACCTCTGTTTCTGAAGTAATTAATTACTTTCCTGCAATCTATTGGTATATTACATATATAGTTGTGCTCATAAGTTTACATATTCCATGCAGACTATAAAAACTGTTAATCATTAAAAAAATAAATAAATAAAAGGGATCACAGAAATTGCATATTTTTATTCAGTACTGTCCCAAATAAGCCATTTCACATAACAAACGTTTATATAGATTCCACAAGACAACAGGACTTGATTTTACAAAAACTACCCCATTCAAAAGTTTACATACCCTTGAATCATAATATAGTGTGTTGTTTTCTGGATGATCTATGATTATTTTTGTGATTGTTGTTCATCGTGACTCCCTTAAGCAGTTCATCTGCCTGCTCTTCTTTAGAAAAATCCCCCAGAACCTGCAAATTCTTTGGTTTTCCAGCATTTGCATATTTGAACCCTTTCCAAAAGTGAATGTATGATTTTGAATTCTATCTTTTCACAATGAGAACAAATGAGGGACACATATATAACTAATACAAAAGATGAAAACATTCACTGATGGTCATGAAAGGAACACAAACTTTTTGAATTGAATGATCATTGTAAATTGTACTTATATTGTCTACTGGCAGACATGTTAATATATATGTAGTTTCTGAAGTGCAATACTAAATGAGGAACATAATCTGTAAACATAATGAGAAAAACTGCTTTTAATGCATTGTGTTGCCTTCTTAAGAATCTGTAAATGTTTTCATGTTTTGTAATACTTATGTACGAGTTCCTCAATTTTTCTCAGTGTTAAAAGATGGATCTAAAAATCATACATTCGCTTTTGGAAAGTGTTCACATATGCAGAAGATGCTGGAAAACCAAATAATGTGCAGGAGCTGAAGGATTTTTCTGAAGAACAGCAGGCAGATGACCTGCCCAGGACAAACAAGCGACTCATGAACAATACACAAAAGACAAAAACAGTTGTGGATCATTCAGGAAACGACACACAGTATTAAGATTCAAAAGTATGTGAACTTTTGAATGGGGTCATTTATATAAATTCAGTTAAAATTTTGTCTTGTGGAGAATATATGAACATCTCTGATGTTAAATAGTTTATTCAGGACAGTACTAAATAAATAAAAATACATACAGCTTTCGAGTTTCCTTTTTATTTTGTTAAAATTATTAACATTTAGTATATTATGCAAGGGTACGTAAACTTATGGGCACAACTGTATACAAATGACTAACCTCTGCTTTTGAAGAAATTAATTAGTTTCCTGCAATCTATTGGTGAAAGGAAGTCTTTGACGTCATCTAATGTGACATATTGGAGGTCATCATCTGTTTTCACACCAATTCTTCTTAATTCTGATGTCAAGTCATTCAGTTGATCTTTATCCAGCATTGGGAGGGCACTTCTAATGACAGCTTCCATCTTTTACCTTTTTACCCTAGACAAACAGAATGGTGAAGTGCAACAAAATTAGCATCAAATCGTTTGTACACTGGCAGGGGGTAATAGTCAGCTAGATTCTCTACGTTTACACACAAATATTCAGGATTTGACTCTTGCTGCAGACAATGCAGACCCAGCTCAATAACTGTTACTGATTTACACTTTTCAACAACAAAGAATAAGTCTGAGAAGTGTATCAGAATCATTTCAATTTTCCCAAATGTGTACACATCATCTGTGTGATCTACCACAACAACCGTCGACGTTTTGTATGTGGTTCCTTTGTATGTAGCAGTTGATGTGACAAATGTGGAGTCAAGAAGGCCTTGCATCCTTACAGCTGCTTGAATGCAGGTGTTGTATACATGACTGTGAAACTCATCTGCTTCACCTACTTGCATATTTGGGGAAAAGATGGAGCTAGCACTCAAATAGGCTTGCAATAATTGATGTCCGTCAGCTAGCGAACTCCCTAGGTTTTTAAAATTTCGCAATTTTCTGGCACACTGTTTAAAATAGCTGTGCTTGCTTTCGAATCGTAAACTCCATAGCCTAACCAGTGGTCCGAGTTCAGCGTAGTGAAGCAAATAATGATGCTTTGGTTTAAGTGGTGCATCTGGAAACAAAGCAGCTCTTAAGTGCACATATTCTTCAATTAGACATTTCATATAGGCTATTTGATCATGATGGATTTTCGGTGCACATATGATTTCAACAAGCTCTCTCAACTTCAAGCACAACTGCCAAATTTCATCATCAAGTGGATTTTTAATTCGATCCCCAATTAATAATGGAAGTAATCGAAGCAGACACCAGTTCTGGGCTGCATGTCCTGACAACTTTGAACCATCAGGTTTTACTTCACATGGCTTATTGTTCATGTCACTTCCACTGTACTTGAAGCTCGATATGTTCCTGTTTAGCTGGACATAGCTAAAATGCTTACCTACAGTGACAAGTTGTTTTATATATAAAGCCAGATCTGATGACACGACCCCCTCAAAAAGATTGTGTGCCAAGCATGGAGGAAGCCCAGGATCACACACATGAAAGTGTTTTAGGCAGTTGAACGCAGAGTCAAACTTGACACCATCACAAATTTCTTGTCCTTCAGACACTGACAAACTGTCTTTGTAACTCTGTTTTGTTCTTGTTGGACGTAATTCTGTGCCTTTGCTTTTAAACATGTCTCTGTTTACAAGACAGTAACGACAGAAATGTGTACTTTTACTAAAATTTTCAGTGAAACCACCGATGCAGTGCGACCCCAAGTTATCGCCAACGATGATTTTGAATTCTATCACTGTTCCCCTGACTGTCTCTCCATCCTCCAGTACAACTCCAAATTCCTCCATGTCCTTGAGATCACTCAAAAGAGGACTGAAAACTTGTTGCTGCCCAAAAAACTTAAAATCTTCCTCTCTGCAAAGCATGACCAACTGCATAGGATCAATAGACGATCTATTATGAGGACAGATTTCTGAAAGTGTCATGTACATAGCAACCAGCTTGTGCTTTTTTCTTCCAGAGCCAAGGGGATTAACTACCTCAAATGCGTCTTGATATAAAATCAGAGACACAACTGATGAATACTCTTTGTAAAGAGTATTTTCTTGAAATTTTCTCCCATCCCTTATATCCTGCAGTAAATGAGGATTTTGTGGTGTGTGCCCCTTGGCCTCATCATACTGTTCTTTAACAGATCCATTGTTCAGAAATGCCTTCAGAGTTTTATTTACTGGTACGTACTGGAAATAGCGCTCCTTCCCAGATGCATCACAGCCTAGGTACACTTGCACAGGCTCTACATAATTGAAATGTTTTTTGAAAAAGGACTTCCGTGTCTGATCTGATTTAAAATATCCCTCATTATACATCTTAAGTAAGTTTTCTTTAGATAACCCACTTATTATTTCATTTATTTGAGAGTCTGGAATTTTTAGCTTTGCCAATTCTACATGAACTTTGGACAAGACGTGTGTCATGCTATTTGTATGCACCTCCATGAACTCATCAATTAAAATCTGAATTGTTGTGGCTGGCAGAATCATTTTTGATTGCATCCTCAAATAAAATAAAGCCAAATTAGTCAGAAATGTGTCTTTGTCAAGCTGAATGGCTGGACCATCTTGAAATTCCACATCATCAAAGCCTTCCCTAAGATCATTCACATCTGGCACAGCAACAGAGATCTCAGTAATATTTGCACAGACGGATTTCTGAAAATCACATTTATGCTTTCTACTGAGGTGTGCTGAAAATGATGACTTGACTCTAAAATACTTTTTACAGCCAATCATCGGACATTCAACTTTTTTACCATCTCGAATGTGCCACTTCAGGTGTTCACAAAGCCTGGCGAATTTAGTCGTCACGAATGTACAACCTTCAACGCTGCATTGAGAATTTAAATCATGTTGTTCAGATCTGTTCTTTATTTTTGCGGCCTTTCTGTGTTTGCGGTACATATGCGACTGAAGTGCAGAGAGGCTTTGAAACGTGCATGGGCATTCAGAAACTGCACACGAAAACCTGAAGTTCGCCATGTTTTTGTGCCCTTTTGCATGATTAATAAAGGCGTATAATGTCTCCACAGAGACGCCACAGTGTTTGCATAAGAACATCGCGGGTTTTATGCTAGCAATAAATGCATGCTGTACATTTGTATGGGGAAATAAGTTAACAAGCGATCATATCACAAACTAAACCCACAAAAGCTTGGTCTGTCAGCTAAAGTTAATAACGTTAGATGAACACTCACCTGCACCCAACGTGGTCAAACGTAGGACAGAGACCGTTTATGCTTATATTTCAATGCTGATTTATTCCTTAAAAAGGAAAAAAAATAAAGAAATGTTCATTTATTTCACAGAAGTTAAGTTTTCTTCAATTTAAATCGCGTTTCCGCCACAAAGTTGTTTAACGTTAGCTCTCTGAGCTCGCCTCTACACCATAGTCTGAGGTAACGTTACTGTGCGTCATTAAGTGACGCACAGACGCAAGTTTTGATCTGTTTTAATTTACTTTTTAATTAATTAAACCCAAAAATATAGACGAAATCTAGAAGAAACACAGGAATATTTCTGCACACCTTTGCAGCTGTCAGGTCCTTGCATCTGTGTCTTGGTGTTCTTCTTCCAGGCAGTAATAAAGGCCTTTCTGTGATTGGTCAGGTTTCGCGCTCTTTTGGTCAGGTTTCGCGCTCTTTTTACAGTAAATAAAAAAATACTGTATTTTAATGGTGCCAAGGGGATATTTCCCATAATGCAACTTTAAAATACAGTAGCATACTGTATAGCTGTCCTACAGTAAAATACAGTTCATTTTACAGTTAAATACTGTGAAATTTACAGAAATCGCTAACAGTGTAACCCTATATTCCGTCAATTTGCGAATCATATTCAAATAATCAAAAGTACTACATAATAACTTATATAACTTGGTCACAATTTATTGCACGCAGGCTATATTTTGTGCATCTTTAATATTGATGTTTGGTTCGGTTGCATCAAGACATAGCCTACTATGTTTACCACTTTACTCGGTTTGTTGATTTGTTCGCCTCACCAAGTTCCCCTAACATTTCTTGTCATTACTGACACCTATTTATTGTATTTATTTTACCTGTTTATACCTGTTTTATTATTGACTACCGATAATGAAAGAAAAAAATATTGTTCATATCGCTTCACCTCTGTCACGACCATTCATATGGACTGTATACCTCTGCCTTAATGTCAAAGTAGTACGCGGCAGCATTATATTTACTCTTTCCAGTAATATTAATTACAAGGCTGTTGTAAGAACATAAGAACATAAGAAATTTACAAACGAGAGGAGGCCATTCGGCCCATCAAGCTCGTTTGGGGAGAACTTAACTAATAGCTCAGAGTTGTTAAAATCTTATCTAGCTCTGATTTAAAGGAAGCCATGGTTTTAGCTTCCACTACACTAGCAGGAAGACTATTCCATACTCTAACTACACGCTGTGTAAAGAAGTGCTTCCTCAAATTTGTTTTAAAATGTTCTCCCGCTAATTTCCACTTATGGCCACGAGTTCTAGTATTTAGACTAATATTGAAATAGTCATTTGGCTGAACAGCATCCAGACCCGTTAGAATCTTATAGACCTGAATCATATCCCCCCTTAGTCTCCTTTGCTCAAGGCTAAACAGATTCAGTTCCGCTAACCTCTCCTCATAAGACATTCCTCTAAGACCAGGAATCATTCTCGTAGCTCTTCGTTGCACCTTTTCTAAAGCAGCAATGTCCTTCTTGAGGTATGGTGACCAAACCTGCACACAGTATTCTAGGTGGGGTCTTACCAAGGAATTATATAAGTGTAATATCACCTCCCTTGACTTAAACTCCACACACCTAGAGATATAACCCAACATTCTATTGGCCTTTTTTATTGCTTCCCCACACTGGCGAGAGTGGGACATGGAAGCATCAACATACATACCTAGATCTTTCTCGTAATCAGCTACCTTTATTTCAGTGGAACCCATAAAATATTTGTACTTTATATTTCTGCTCCCTGCATGGATTACCTTACATTTATCTGTGTTAAATTTCATCTGCCAAGTATCAGCCCATTCGCTAATTAAATCCAGATCCCTTTGAAGCCTCTCTGCTGCTAGATCAGTATCTGCTACACCGCCCACCTTGGTGTCGTCTGCAAATTTAACCAATTTACTGTATGTATTTGTGTCAATATCATTAATGCCAGGTCTAGCAAACGTAGTACGGCGTCCTGAAATAAACCTCTTATAACATGACAGCTATACGCAGCTAATCTATTCCTTGAAAAAAAATAACTTGTGCGCACAAGACAAATATTTATAAATTTATTTATAATTTTATAAATATTTTTTCTTTTTCAGTAGACAGTCAGTCTTACCTTAAGTAACCAATTTAAAGCTAAATTTGGAGAAAAAAAACATAACGTCGTGCATAACGTCATGTCCGTAATCACTTGTGGAGATCCTCCTGGTGGAGATCTGCAGCCAGATGCTCTTGGGGCCAGATGCTCCTGCGGAAAATGTGGTTTCGTGGACGCATGCGTGATGAATGTGCGCATGCGTAGTAGCGTAAGTTACATTTTCGGTAGGTTTGGGCCCAATCCCAAACTATACCCTCGATACTCCGCCTTCATTTCGAGTCACACTCCCGCCGAGTCACCCTCACAACACGCCCTATGCACTTAAACTGAAGGAAACTGTCACAAGAAAGATTTGAGACAGACTTGCCCTCGCAGCGCGTTTTTACAGTCTTCTTTACCGGAAAGAGGAAATGCATTACGTAGTGATTTGACGAAATGGATCCGTCAAGAAGCTGTATTGTATTTTCTTTAATGACATATCAGTTATTTTAAAAAAGCACAAAGTTTATCTAATGCGAGAAGACGACGGCTACATCGTCTTATTGCAACGAGCAATTTTAAGTATGTACACATGTCATATTGACGATTGTACAATTTCTACCATGAGTGTAAACTTAATTAGTTTACACGCATAAAACATTACGCATTACTTCTGTACCAAATACCAGATCCAGAGCTGTAGAGGAAAAAACAGGCAAATATGAAACATAAATTGTTATTGCTGGTGTGATGTTGATCGAGTTTGCGTACGAATGTTTCTTCGCGTGGTTTCTAGTTTGATAAGTACACAAAATCTCTCGTAATCGGATCACGATAAAATCTATCTGTACTGACCAGCTATAAATAACTGCTTTCCTAATTTTTTTTCTGCAGCGATGAATTATAACATGTAACATAGACTTTCTATATGTTTTTCACAGTGCTGTTAGAATCCAATTATTAAATTATCGCGCTGTTCTGTTTCCTGTGCGCTAGGAATTGTGGGATATGGAAGTGGTAGTGGAATCGCGCGAGCCACCATCGTTGCTGACTCGCTAAAGGAGGGCATAATCGACCACTCCCCCATAGCCCTTGATGCTTTGAGACACACTTCAACATGGCGACGGGTCTCGGGAACGCGCAAACGAAGGCGGAGTGGTGAGGCGGAGTGTGTAGGGACCAGTTTGGGATTGGGCCGTACAGTCACAGTTTCGAAGCCAGAAGTGACGACATGCGCGCTCCCGTTTCTCGGACAGCACAGAGCATCCCGACTCCCCGAGTTCAGAATCCAAGATGGCTGCGCCCTTTATCAACAGACGGGAAAGTTGTAGTTTTATGCTGTTTAAGCACTACTTCTCATTTGTGGCTCATTAAGTCGGTCGCACACACTATACCGTCCTACTTATCTGTGGAAGTGTTGCTACGGAGTTTTATACGTGAAGCACCGCGCGTAATGTGCTATCAAGTGATATGGTGCGTTCCATTTGCCCTGGGAACTCGGATTCCGAGTTGGATTCCGAGTTTCAAAGCCGGAAGTGACGACATGCGCGCTCCCGTTTCTCGGAGATCCGAGAATGATCTCGGATAACGCAGAGGATCCCGAGTTCAGAATCGAAGATGGCTGCGCCCTTTATCAACAGAAGGGAAAGTTGTAGTTTTATCCTGTTTAAGCACTACTTCTCATTTCTGGCTCATTAAATCGGTCGCACACACTATACCGTCCAACTTATCTGTGGACGTGTTGCTACGGAGTTTTATACGTGAAGCACCGCGCGTAATGTGTTATCAATTGATATGGCTAACAATGGCTACCAATTAACCGGTCTAGAATTTGATTTCATGATTAGTCGGATTATTTGTCGGATTTAAGGTAGTTCGGGCTAATTGTAAGTGAACGAAAATAAAGGCCATTTAAACTGAGGTACCTTAAATCCGACAAGTTGTCCGGCTAAGCAAAAAATCTTGCTTTTTCATATGGGTCGATGGTATTGCTACTTCTTTGGCAAATGGAACGTATCCAACTCGGTTTTTCCGAGTTTTTACCGGATGTGACGTAATCTCGGATTCCGAAAATCGGAATCCGAGGCAAATGGAATGCACGAATAGACTGCTGTGGCGGAGTACGCTATTGCAGAATCGTAAATGATCAGATTCTAAGCGGGAAATAAGCCGCGGGAACGGAAAAGAACTACCATGTAATATTGCGCAATATTGGAATAAGACTTTTCTGGCAGTTGACTCATTTGTCTTATTTCATTTATTTTATTTACTCTATTTTTGCGTTATTTGTTCGTATTTTACAGTTGTTGCTCCTATCTTGTTTGATGTTTTTTGTTTATTTCTGTTATATGTGCTATTAAGCTTTTTAGTTTTTGTTTTTATTTGATTCTGTACAGCACTTTGGTCCAGTGTGGGTTTGTAAAGTGCTTTATAAATAAAGTTGGTATGGTATGGTATGGTATGGTATAGTAGTCTCAGGGCTGTCAACTTTTGTCTGCCGGCTGGCGTGAGATTTTCGATTTCAGACAAGTCCGCACACGCATTTACACCTATGTGACAGTTTTATTACCTTGTAAATAGTCTGTAGGGTTTGCAAACTACCCCACCGTTTTTGATGCAGCTAATTTTAGGTTTATAATGTAATAATATAAATTTGCCGTAAGATTTCTTGCGCGAGCGTGAGAGTCCGAAAGCGTGACTGTCACGCCAGATGCGTGAGAGTTGGCAGTCCTGTAATCTTGATGGAATATCCACCTAATCACGAAAAGACATATTTCCGGTTTGCACTACACTCTGCACTAAAACATCGCATGCGCAGTATAGCATTACCCGCCATGATGTTAAGGATTTTACGCATGCGCATTTTTTAGTGGGCTGGGTTAGCATATTAGCTGTTGATAATGCTTGATGTTTTTAATAGGTGTTTTATGCACCTTATTTTACTTAAACGTTTTGCACAATCTGAGTAGTTTTTTATTGCACCAGTTCTACCTTTTTCTATCTGTAAAGTAACGAAAAGCGACAGTTTGCACTCTTAGAAGCAGATCGAAGTTGCATTCACCTGCGGCTTTTAACATGAAACTGAAGACTGGAAAAAGAGGGAGTCAGTGTCTCAGCACTGGATGGAAAATATCTCGCCATTTCTCAACCCGAGACTAAAGAAGGGGGCGTTTACCTTCCCTGTCGTCTATAGTAACTGGCTGTCGGGTGATTCGATGAGGGTGGTGCCAAGCAGGCAGAAGACGTACGATAAGCCTCCATAGGGACTTTGTTGCATTAGCCAACCTCTGTTTGCCGGGTATAACCGAGAGTAATAAAGCACCAGTCTGAAAGATTCCCTCACACTCATTCCCTCTCGTTAAAGTGATGTTATAACTACACCCGCCTCGTCTCTTGCATGCCACAGCGGAGCACAGTTTTCAGAAATACAAAGACGAGGAGAAACCGCAGTATGGAAACGGAGATCCACGTGCCTGTTGGTTCGCCGGCAATCAGAAAAATCCCAGTTTTTGTTGATGAGCATAACGTTACAAATGGAGCAATGAAATTGATTCAGCAGCTTCGACCATCATGGGACATCAGTTTCATCAGAACCAAGGTAGGCTCATAATTTTGTGGCTTCACACTGATGCGTCGGTATGCCAACATTCGAAGCCGGCATGTCGTTTCTACTGCATTCATGTAATTTTCAGCCCAGCTAAAGTAATACAGTTTATTTATCCTCATGTATTCGAATATCATCCTCTAAAACATAGTTAATGTCGCAGCCTGCCGCCTTGTGCCAGTTATGGAAACCATGAACAGTACCTTTATTACAGCATTTTGTTTCCTTTTATTTGTACTTAATGTCAATATAAATATCGTTTATACGTTTGCCCACCAAGCAAAATGTAGTTTAATCGGAAAAATATTTTCTGTTAAATCAGCCTCTTACAGATACCTTGCCTTTCGGCAGCATCTACGTCAGAACTCAAATGGTAACGATGTGATGTTAGGGTTCAGAGGTGATACATATAGGTAATCGAATTATATATATATATATATATATATATATAGTCTATTCGCATAAGAAGTAAGCTAACGTGTTTAAACTACGCCCTAAAGAAAATAATGTCTTCAAAATTTGTGCGTTTCTTTTTTTATTATCGGTCCGGTGCATTTTTACAAATAGATGTGATAACTACTGTAAATAGAGAATTTATGTATTTATTTTTCACTATTGTCATCTTATATTATTTGATTATTTATTCACGTATTTTGTTATTTCTTTACCCTAACCAGTTTCATTAGCGTGCACCGAATTATCACGTTACTGGCCTGCATATTGAATGTCCTACTTGTGTTACTTGTAGAATGATGTCTGCAGTAGGCTAATTTGGCTAAATATGTGAACATGCCCTGTCCTGAACCTGTGCTTTACTTGTAAAAAAATATATATTGTATTCTAGACTGACCTAGCTAGATACAATTCGTCTGTTGTGAGATGCAATTTCAGTAGTTACTGAAAATGGTTAACATCTAGCCTAATATTCTGACCTTTTAAGTGTAAACTCTCTCAAATATACATTTTTGTTATATTTTCTATTATTCATTTCTATTTTGCCATCATTATTCACTTCCCTATACCTCTAACTCAGGGGTACCCAATCTTATCCGCAAAGGGCCGGTGTGTATGCGGGATTTCGCTGCAACTCCCTGATTAGATTACTAATTAGAGGACCGATTGGCTGAAAAAGTCTTCACACCTGGGTTTGAACAGCTGTCCTACAGGTTATTCCAAAAACCTGCATACACACCGGCCCTTTGCGGATAAGATTGAGTACCCCTGCTCTAACTGAAGAGGTAAGTTCCCAAAATTTCTTGCAAAGACTTTTAATTCACACAATTAAAAATTAATTTTAAATTCACATGAGCAATCATTAAATGAATAATAAGTATGAATTTTGCAGTGCAGATGTAAATAGCTCAGGTTTCTTAAAGTGGCATTTGTATGTATAAACAGTACTGCTTTTGTCTGTCACGTTAGTGTTTAGAGCCTTTGCTTGATCAGCTTCCATGATTCCTGTGCTGTAAATGGGGGCTGAGCCACTGTTGCAGAGCGCGGCCAGTCTACATTAGAGCTCTGTGTCATATTACAATAGGACTATCTGTATTTCAGCAGGATTAAAGTTACCTGCATGAGAGACAGGGACAGTCTGTTACACCACAGCTCAAGAAGGTGTGATTCGGCAAAGGAAAAAGCCACTGTAAATGCTAAGCTTAGATAGTACCATTCCAAAATAGTTTCTCCTGGAAGGTCACACTCCCATCCCTCTCTGTCTCAGCTTTGATTTTAGAAATGTTTTAAAAATATATAAATGATGAAACATACCAGCTTGGCTGAAAAATACCTGTTGTTGAATATTTTTCCAACATTTTTTCCATATGATTTAAATGATGAAGGAAAATGTAATATTTATTGTCATCTTGAGAATACTGTACTTGTTAATTGAGTAAAATTGTTTTGAATACATAAAGAGTTGTTCAAAGATTACATGTAATATCTACTTTTCTGAATAAATGTGTGAAAAGCTTAACCATATTGTATTTGTTCAGTTTTAGTATTAAAATTATAAATAAAAAGCCAACAAAGAAGGTATTGTCTAATTGAGGCTGGGTTCGTGGACCTGCCTACATGGTGACTGCCTCATTTTTGCATTCTTGGCATGAAAATATTTGTGTTCCTTACAAGAAATAGTTTATTGGTTTGAGTATATGGGAGTTATTATCCCATTTGGAGGAAGTCTCAGATTGCAGTTAAAATACAATTGTTTTTTGGGAGGGGGAAGGGTGTTTATAAGGAACAGCAAGCTTTTGCATGCATGGAATTTTATGTTGACCCTAACCACCTATTTCAGTGCCTTATGATGAAATCTAAGGCATTTTTGTTAATCAGCAGTTTGTTTATATAAACATTAGCTGATCTAAACACAATACATAGGTAAGATTTTATTGAGAACAGGTGTGGACTTTTGCCCTTTTTTGAATTTAGTCTGGTGATAAAGTCTAAGTATCTAGGAAAATGGCACTCGCTACCAATTAGTGGTAAAATATGGCTAGGCAAGTCTGTTACAGATATTAGTACACCCAAGCCTCCTCTGGAAGTAACCTGACCTGTCCTTTCTTATAGAGTGCTTCTGTGGTTTTTGCTCTGTCCAGTTTATTATTGAGATCCACTTCTAGGTATTTGTAGATAGGCACCACCTCTCCATCTTCTCCCTGTATTATTATTGGACAGAGGGCCTTACCAGTACAATGGATCTTCTTTGTCTTCCTGATGTTATGTCCAGCTTATTGTTCACAGCAACAAAGTCCTTCATCATGTTCTTAGAGAGTGAACAGGCAGGGTGAAGCAATAGTTTTTTCGGGCTAGCCATATGCTGCTGACAGCCATCTTTGATGCAGACTTGTAGTCTCACCGACTGTGATCAGCCAGTCTGGTAGTGATGGATGAGGGCACAGGTGAGGGGGGAAGGGGAGAAGTAGTTTGCACATCAGCTAAATGTGAGGATGAAGGGAGTGAAACTCATCATGCTGGTGATAAGATGTGCTGGATGGGGAGGCAGTCAAGAGGCTATCGTTTGAAGGCTGTCAGAATTGAATTGGAATTTGAAATAAAACACTGGCCTTAACTCATTAGCTCTATTCAGTGTTCCCCCTAGTTCAAGACCACGTGTAAACTGTGATTGTCATGCTTTGCAGCTCCCTGGTATTGTTCTGATGGCATTTTTGATGCAGATTTGTGTTTTGCTCAATTACGCCCAGACTACTATTGTTTTCCAGCTCTTTACCGATGGGACCACCAATAAGCTTGTTGGCTGCTTCTTGGAAGAATCCCCAGAGGACATGGTCCTCGTACGGGTCTATGGCAACAAGACTGAGCTTATAGTGGACAGAGACAATGAACTGAAGAGTTTCCAGGTGCTTCATGCCAATGGCTGTGCTCCCCGCCTATACTGCACTTTCCAGAATGGCATTTGTTATGAATTCATGGAGGGAGATGCGCTGGGGACGCAGGATGTGAGGGACCCTGTGCTACTCCGGTAAGACGGCAGGGTACAGAGGTACCATTAAACTTCTTGGCTTTTGAATAGGGGGATTACATCCTAAAATGAACACTCTGATATTGTTAAATCCTGATGTACAGCTGACTTTTTACTGTTTTTCTCTTTTTATGTTTTTGTGATAGCATTATGGAAGCATGGGGTGTATAGTTTTCAATTTTCCACTTCTTGCACATATGAGCAAAAATAATTTTGATTTAAAAAAAAAAAAATTGCACACTCTGCACATTTTATATGTAGAACTGAAACTAAAATAGTATTATTAATAATGGGTGTGAGGTGGTTGTAACTAGGGATGTCCCAGTCCACTTTTCTGGTGCCTTTATCCAGTCCGATCTATTCAATATTTATATCTGCCGACTCAGAATACTGATTCCATCTTATAAATATTTTAAACTACATGCACATACAGTAGGTGTCAGTACCTTCATCTGAATAAGCCTTGTGATTTCGCAATATTCTTCCCTATGATGTTTATGCAAGTATTTCATTAGATTTGTCATATGAAACAACAGTCTGTTGCTACCTCCTCTCGAAAGGATGGCATTGCAAACTTTGCAGGTAGCTGTTGGGCTACTTTGACTTTCCAGTTTAATGAATTTCCACATGACTTGCATCTCGATAGTTTGTAGTTTCCAGCCATGTGCCTCAGGCTATGGGAAGTATTTTCTGCAAAAAAAAAAGAAAAGAAAATTAAAGCAATTAAATGTGAAAGTACAGTCTCCACTTTGCCGTTTTCAAATTCTATGCACAACAAATCCTGCCAAAATGAAAATTAAATTGAAATAACACCATTTGTGTTTTAATTTTCCACTCATGTATGAGTTAGATGTGAAAAATTAAAAAATAAATTTGAAAAACCTTTTTGTCTTTTCATTTTCCAGTTCACAACATGCAAATGTACACTCACCTAAAGGATTATTAGGAACACCTGTTCAATTTCTCATTAATGCAATTATCTAATCAACCAATCACATGGCAGTTGCTTCAATGCATTTAGGGGTGTGGTCCTGGTCAAGACAATCTCCTGAACTCCAAACTTAATGTCAGAATGGGAAAGAGAGGTGATTTAAGCAATTTTGAGCATGGCATGGTTGTTGGCGCCAGACGGGCCGGTCTGAGTATTTCACAATCTGCTCAGTTACTGGGATTTTCATGCACAACCATTTCTAGGGTTTACAAAGAATGGTGTGCAAAGGGAAAAACATCCAGTATGCGGCAGTCCTGTGGGCAAAAATGCCTTGTTGATGCTAGAGGTCAGAGGAGAATGGGCCGACTGATTCAAGCTGATAGAAGAGCAACTTTGACTGAAATAACCACTCGTTACAACCGAGGTATGCAGCAAAGCATTTGTGAAGCCACAACAGGCACAACCTTGAGGCGGATGGGCTACAACAGCAGAAGACCCCACTGGGTACCACTCATCTCCACTACAAATAGGAAAAAGAGGCTACAATTTGCACGAGCTCACCAAAATTGGACAGTTGAAGACTGGAAAAATGTTGCCTGGTTTGATGAGTCTCGATTTCTGTTGAGACATTCAAATGGTAGAGTCAGAATTTGGCATAAACAGAATGAGAACATGGATCCATCATGCCTTGTTACCACTGTGCAGGCTGGTGGTGGTGGTGTAATGGTGTGGGGGATGTTTCCTTGGCACACTTTAGGCCCCTTAGTGCCAATTGGGCATCGTTTAAATGCCATGGCCTACCTGAGCATTGTTTCTGACCATGTCCATCCCTTTATGACCACCATGTACCCATCCTCTGATGGCTACTTCCAGCAGAATAATGCACCATGTCACAAAGCTCGAATCATTTCAAATTGGTTTCTTGAACATGATAATGAGTTCACTGTACTAAAATGGCCCCCACAGTCACCAGATCTCAACCCAATAGAGCATCTTTGGGATGTGGTGGAACGGGAGCTTCGTGCCCTGGATGTGCATCCCACAAATCTCCATCAACTGCAAGATGCTATCCTATCAATATGGGCCAACATTTCTAAAGAATGCTTTCAGCACCTTGTTGAATCAATGCCACGTAGAATTAAGGCAGTTCTGAAGGCGAAAGGGGGTCAAGTGCCGTATTAGTATGGTGTTCCTAATAATCCTTTAGGTGAGTGTATGTTAATTGGAATGGAGCAGTGGGCAGAGTTATAGATCACTGTTGCGCTTTCTCGGTGCGTTTGCCAATTCTGTTGTCCTGGTGTTCCTTACACATGATCGCCCATGTTATCCGAACTAAAGTCACATGTGACCTTAGTTAGCTACTCATCTAGCTTCTTATTCATAGCTTCTTATTTTATGGCTTAAGTTATTCCCAACTTTCTTAGAGTGTTCACAGTGGCACATGCTACACAGTTTATGATTGACATTTTGAAAATATGAATTGAATTTTTAAACTGTAGCTCACAGTTATGCAGGTATGCCATTGTAAGGAATCACTGAAATTAGCCTCATGCAGACTGCCATGTTTCCAGTTAGGTAGCCTATAAGACCTGGCCCAGGCTAATTTCTGGAGAGTGGCGTCCCTGCTGTGTACTATGCATTTCATATTTGCCTTACCCAAGATGAATAAGACCTCCACGTTTCATTTGGAAATGTGGCTTCTTATTCAATCAATGTCTACAATTGCTCAAAGTTTCATGCATTCATTTTTGTCCATAGACTTTGAAAACTAAATGGCAAAGTGGAGATTGTATTTTCATTTTATGATTTGCATTTTTCTTTTATTTTTTTCGCAGAACATACGTCCCAGTCAGGCTCTTGCAGTCCATCTGCACAACTAATGTAAATTATACGGATGTGGGAAAGTAAATAGATCCAGATTTGGATCAGGTTTTGGTAGCTTATATGGATCAATTAAAAAAAGTCCTGGATTGGCCCTGATTCTGATATTTGACAAGGCTTGGGACATCACTTGTTGTAGCCCAGAGTGTTTTCACTCAGCCCAAGAAAGAGGTGAACCTGGGTTATGGCTAAAAAAGTGTGCTTCTTCAGGATGATGATTCAGCTGATATGTTGGGCATAATGATACATTACAGGTGAAGGTAGGGGTTAAGCATTATGTACCTCCTTTACCTCTTGATAGGTTGATTGCAGCAGAGATGGCTCGCATCCATGCCATTCATGCCCACAATGGCTGCATCCCAAAACCTAACCTATGGATAAAGATGCGCAAGTATTTCTCCCTCGTGGCTACTGAGTTCATAGAGCACACTTCAAACACCAGGTAACTATTATTATGTGCCAAAATGTTTCCAATTTTTCAGCTGCACTTTCAAAATGTGTCATCAAATCTGAAGAGATATTTTAATAAAAAATACTTGGTCACATGCAGCTTTAGTCATTTCAGTGTCCTCTATGCTCAAGACCACAATGGGTCCCTTTGCACAGGGGATTCTGCAGGTATTAAATTCATATACAGCACAAAATTTATAACACTATAGAACATAGATTTGTTTCTGTTGAAAAATAAAGTTTAGCTAAGGAAATAAATAAAAATAAATACATTTAGAACATTTTCCCCTCATACCCTTGTGATGTAAAGCTTGCAATGATTTTATATATTGATTGATTAGTAAATTTTCCAGATGGTTTCAGCTAGTGTAGAGCAACACTTGGATAGACCTAGAGCCCCCTTTGAAACTATTGAACATGCAGAGATAGTTCAACACTCCCAACATTTTTGGAAAAACAGATGTGAGCATTCTAATGACACTTTTTATTTGTGCCACTTTAAGCATAAATTATATATTTTTCTGTGTCATGTAGAATTAAACAGGAATTGCCAGATAAAGCTGTACTGGAACAGGAAATGGCCTGGATGAAAGAGCACCTTTCTCAGTTGGGGTCCCCTGTTGTTCTCTGTCACAATGACCTACTGTGCAAAAATATAATTCACAATGCTAAGGAAGGTAAGCAAATTCATCTTAAATCTCTTTTGTTTTCATACTACTGTATAATTGTGCCACGAAGGTGATAGTGATTGCTTCTTTCATTTAAGGTCATGTTAGGTTTATAGACTATGAATACTCAAGTTACAACTATCAGGCATTTGACATTGGGAACCATTTCAATGAGTTTGCAGGTATGTGAAAATAAACTACAGATAGCAATATTTTACATTATGAATACTATGATTTTTTATATTCAGTCACTGACCACATGCAATATGCATCCAATATGTGGATGTCTTCCCCATGTCAGGTATGAGCAAGCTGGATTATCGCCTGTACCCCAACAGGGAAATGCAGCTGGAGTGGTTGAACACTTACTTGCATGCCTATAAGCACTTTACCAAGAAGCGGGAGGCAGTGACAGACTGTGAGCTGGAAACACTCTTTGTCCAAGTTAACAAATTTGCCTTGGTGAGTGCATGATTGCCAATAAAGATCTAATATGTCTGATTAGTCATTAGGGCATCTCATATGCTTCTTTGATATCGTAAATTTTTGTGTGATCTGTCTTCTATATATACAGATTTCATATCACTGCCATTCATACCAGGTGTCCTCATGTTTTAAGTTGGCTATTTATATTTACTGGTTTTTTTATCAAGTTGCTTTTTGTTAGTTGAGTATTAAAATTGTTTCCACTGAGTGTTTTTGCAAGATGGTTCAAGGAATTGAAGGAAATCAATTAGTATTTGGTATTAATTACTTTGTTTGCAGAAATACTTTGGCAAAGAGAAAATAGAAAATATTACCGGGCTAGTGTGTCCCATTTTTCTTTTCAATAACAGAATGAAGGCAACTGAAAATTTAAATTTATTGATTTTTTTTTATTCTCTCTTTGCAGGCATCTCATTTCTTTTGGGGATTTTGGGCTGTCATCCAGGCCAAGTATTCCACTATTGATTTTGACTTCCTTGGGTAAGGGTCTTGCCTTCTGTGTTTAACTGTATTCCCCAGACAGGGAATACATGTGGTTTTGGGATCAGACTGCCACAGCTGCCACAGACATTTATTTTATTAGCATGAATGACTCAAAACATTTTCACAGATTTTTTTCAAACTTTGCAAACATTGTATGGATGAAGATCTGGATCTTTGAGACTTAAGGCAAATGGCACCAAAATTGTAGTGACACTGTTTAGTGGCAGCAATAAACATTGTATTCCCTGGGTCAACGTCAACTCTTTGGTTCATCATTAAAAAGAAAGAACATACTGGTGAACTCAGAACTACTACATGAGCTTCTTTCATTTAAGGCCAGTTCCCACTTGACTTTTCCACATGCGCTTTTGGTCAGTGCAGGGTTGAGTGATAAGAGGTAAACCAAGAAAACGCAGAGGAAGAATACTTGTTGTAACAGTTATGATGTGCAGATGTATGAGGAGGTGCAGAGGGTACCCACTTATCTATTTTTTTGTTCTCTCTAGACATTATACCACAATAAACAGTATTGTCAAAAGCAGCACTATTCTGGCATTTTAAAATCTTGGTGATAAAACCAAGTTGGGGGTCAGGTCCCGGCTAATTTTGTCTGAAGGATTTCAAAATGCCATGGTTTGCTGTATTACCTTAATACCACCCAAGCCTTTCAAAAAAGTTTACCTGTTTCACTAGTCTACTTGTATTTCTGTTTTTTGCAATGCATCTGCCCTCTCCTGATGCCTGTTTCAGAAAGAAGGATTTCTTACTTAACTTTATAACTTGTTGGATTTAAGATACCCCAGTTTAAATAGACTTTATCTTCCTTCACTTACATTTAGCCCAGCCTACCTTACATCAGACAAGTTATTCAACTAAGCAAGAAATCCTGCTTTCTGAAACAGGTCCCCAGTCTGCGGGAATGTCACTGTTGTATGCATGTGCCGACCGCAGCCAATAGCATCCACGGCCAAATGTACAATCAGCATAGGCTTCCGTCAGTCAGATGCGCACTATGGGTGGAGAAACACCATCATATGGGTGTGTCATGTATAATTGACCCATATGCACATTCTACCAGTGACTTAAGTGCTTCTAAGCACATTTCCAGCTACATGCTCTGGTGGGTTGTATCAAGTCAAGTACCTCTATATAGCCAAATGCAATATTGCATTTTTAAATTTTTTTTTTTTTAGAAAACAAAGCTTTTTGCATTTATAATACACCTAGAAATAAATGATTCAATCCAGCATGCATGTAAATAATTATATAATTATATTGAATTAATGTATTAGTATATACAAATATACTACCATTAGGCTAGATTCAAGTGTCAACACGCCTAGTAGGTGAATCGGTGTAAAAAAAAAAAAAAAAAAAAAAAAAAAAACACTAAAAACTTTATGTAAAAAATAATTTTCAATTAAAAATAGTTAAAACATAGGTGCATGTACAATACATGTACTTGTGCTTCTGCAAGAGTGGAACAGATGGAGAAGGGTGCAAAGACAAAAACAACGAAGAATATTTCATCCTCAGTTGACTGACACTGAATTCGTTTCCAGATTGTGAAATGCAAATCTTTGGGCGCTTTCACACCACAGGAAGTTTTTTCAGGAACTAGATCCTTTTCCCAAACCAGGAGTTTTTCTTGTGTTCACACCACAGGAACTTTGTCTGATTGTAGTTTCTTGGAGGCAGTTCTTTTTTTAGTCCCTGTTTCATAGCAGGTACTTTTTGTTTGAACACTAACTATTCTAACTACTGGGTAGATGCTTATAGCAATGAACTTGCTGTTTCGTTGACCACAAGCACCGACATTAATTGGAAGGTACATGGAGATGTGGGGAAAAGAGATAGACATAGCAGAGCAAAAAAACCAATGGAATTATTTTTGTACCTCAATTACGTCATTTAAACATTTAATAAATATTTTGCTTATCTCCATATTTCTGGTCCAAAAATTCGATCAATAACCAATACACTTTTGTCTAATATCACCAGTGCCAACGGTGAAACTTGGCAGCACTTATTAGCAGAAAAAAGTTACGTGTATATAGTATTTTAATCTGTGGAAAACGAAAGCTCGATCTGCTGGCCAGATTTAATAAGAATTATAAAAATGTTGTATAACTAAAATGTTGTCATGTAACAAAAATGACCATGTCCCAATGATTACCCCAGTAACTAACAAATAACAAAACGATTTGTTCATCCTCCATTGTTTTGGGGTAGCAATGTAATTTCATATGAATTTATGTACGTATGAAGTAGGGCTGGGCGATATCATATCCATATTATATCGCGCATGCGCAATAATCACCGCCCTGGTCAGATGACAGACGAAGCATTTGGCCGGACGCCAGCTTTTCGGTGCTATACGGACATTAATTTATGCCCATAATTTGGTAAGAGGATTAGTAGTATGGCTTAAATATTAATGAAATGCTTTTTGTGATACCCAAAAGTTAGTAATCTGTATAAACTTTGTTTCTTAAATTCAAATGCGAGCACCCCACATAATACTGTTTTGCTATACTACGGTTTGGTATAACTCAGTGCAATATGCACTGAAGTCGCGGTGAAGAAGAGCAGCCACAACATCTTTTAAAAGAGGAGATCTTGCGGATAAACAACATACTGTAAAAAGATGTCGGCAGTGTGGTGGTACTTTTTGCAGTTCAAAGTCTGACTCATTTATTAAACATAAGGATATGCCGTATTTATGCTTATAATGACTTTTGGACGTCATACAAAGCCTCATTAATATTTTAGCCATACTACTGAACTGCTTAAATAAATGTCCGTATAGCACTGAAAAGCTGGCGCATGGCCAAATGTTACGCCTGTCATCTGAAGCCCTAGTGATTATTGCGCATGCGCGATATAATATCGATATGATATCGCCCAGCCCTAGTATGAAGTTTATCCTGCAAGCTTTTTGCATCTCCCATGCTTATTTAGTATAAAGGTCACAGTTCCTGTTGTGCAGTGTGAAAGCGACATATGAAAGTGGCTGGAAGCTATAATAGTCACCAGCTGAGATGACCAAGAACCAAGTTACAGAACTTAAGTGTGAAAACACCTAAAAGACTCCATTTTGAACCATTAACACTGGGTATGATTTGTCCTGTATTTTAGTGCACATTGTTTCATACAGACGCTAGGTCAGGGGTCCCCAGTGAAACTAAGTGACCAGGATACTTGCCTAATTGGTAACCATTCTACACATAATGGTGTCAATGTGTGGGTTTTGGTGGCATTGACTAGTGGTTTAGAATAATACATCACAGCCTATGGTGTAGCATATTAGCTTGTCTCGGCTAGGCAATTGATTGCATTTTTTTTATCAGCAATGTATTCTAAACTGTCAGTCCATGGTACTAATAATAGTAACATTTACACCTCATGTATTAGTTAAACATATTTTGTTATTTACAAAGTTGTTTTGATTAAAGAGGAAAGCCAAAGCGGAAAATGTATATGGATTTGTCGTTAGATACAGTCTGGATCATTCTCACAGACTCATTGACGTAACATATCAATGTTGCTTTCAAGAAAGACTTATAAAGCCTCATTGTCTAAAACAGGGGTGTCAAACTCCAGTCCTGGTGGGCCGGAGCCCTGCACAGGGTTTGGTTTCTCCTTGTTTAACACACCTGATTCAACTCCTTGTGCTAATTACCACACAGCTTTTGAGTTGAATCATTTGTGGTAGAACAGGAAAGAACTAAGCTACACAGGCCTCCAGCCCCCCATGACTGGAGTTTGACACCCCTGGTCTAAAACGTCGGTTTTGCTTCTGAGGTAGTTAGTTTAATTATATTACTATTTATTTCTGTAATAAACAAAAGCATTTAAATGGTCCAGGGCCAGAGAATAAAATGAAACAATTGAGCAGAAAAAAAATATACACCATACAAATTGAGTACCACTTTACAGTAAGACTAATCAGGTTATTAATTAGGTTGTATCACCATATAAATCATTAATAGACAATTATAAACAAGTTAAAATACACCTTTTTTTTTTTTTTATTAATGAGTTACTTCCATTTGTAAGTGGCAATAGGGAGCCTTATTGTAAAAGTGATACCACAAATTGTTTGTTGTGGGTTGCATGTAATACAGTTAAGATTTAAAAACATTTTATCTAGTTTTGGGGTGTTTGATCTTAACACTATTATGATTTTTGGCTATATATTTGGGGAACATGGTTTGAAAATCATTAAATCATACTCATGTCTTCATTCGCCCTGTCATGCAGGTATGCAGCACTGCGGTTTAACCAGTACTTCAAGATCAAGCCAGAAGTCATGGCTCTGAAAATTCCGGAATAAAAAGCAAGGATGTCTGACAGTGGTAGCAGATGCATTTTCTGTAAGAAGCGGATATGGATGGGCCTTTATGAGGGGAATGTTTTTAAGAGAAGTATGGGTGAAGTAAGAGATTATTAGTGAGATAACTGAGGAGGAATAACTGGGAGGAGCAGTGTGGTTGGGGTGTTTCTTTAATCAAGTTTGTCCACCTAAACATACTCATTTTTCTTAGTAGACCCCAGCTCAGTTATCTACTGAGAAGAGATTGTTGTTCAGGCCTTTTCTCTTCCCACCATAAATAGGTATGCAGCCTTGAAAATTCCCACATTTTCAAATACAGGCCAGGGTTTTGCTGTAAGAAGAGAGACTTATCATTTGGTAATTTTCCTTAGAGGATTTTCAGATTTTAGAGCAATCTTGAAGGAAGAGAGTGGAATGATGCCCCCAATCCAATTGTAGCTTTGCGCTTTGTAATTATGTGTTGTTTGGTTCTTAAGTCAAGGAGCTCGTTGTAGAAGCTGAGGTCACACCAATTTTTTGAAAAGTCATGCATAAGACGCATGTGCATCTCCAGTAAAAATGTCCTCTAGAAACTCAGCACAGCATCCTTGCTTTCTTAGTAACAGCAATTGGACATCTGTACTTTATTTTAGAAATTGGATAAATATATGATTAGAAACACATTTCCACCCATGAATATACCTAGCACTTACTTTCACCATAATGACAACCACTTTACTTTTGGAGGAAATATTAATTCAAAATGTGCAACTGCATATCTGATGTCTTTACCAGTTTGCTGTCTGTGAATGATTTTTTTTTTGGGGGGGGGGTCAAATGACTAATGTACACTAACTGCAGTGGAACTTCCACTTATTTATTTAATATACTTTTTTGATTATTAAACCAAATTTTATTTGCAATTAACACATGTCATGTCCTCAGTTATCTGGCTGGTGAATTACTTTACTGGTATTTTGTCAAGTCCAGCTTGAGCTCTACTCAAGTTGGTCCCTTCACAGGCCTCTGATTGGTTGAATAATTAATTATAAACGTTGTGGGCCGTGTAAATAAAATCATTGACTGATAATGCAAAATCAAAAGCTCATCATTAATCATATCCCTTGGGTACTCCCAGTTGCAAGACACCCTTCTTGGGATGCATTAATTTTCTTCATTTATTGCCATGAACTCAACTATGTTGTGGTTAAGAACTCAAGGTACCTCTGACTGTTCTTCCTTATTTTGATTGCTAAGGTTTTTGTGCTTGTGTGCGCGTGTGTATGAAAGAATACCCCTTATGTACAGTCGTACCTCGGTTCTCGAACTCACTAGAACTCGAATTTCTTGAAAGTCGAACAAACCAGTTTGACCTAGAACTCGATCAGAATATCAGAAGTCGAACCGTGAACGCTGACCTAATATAAATTGTACGCGCCAGGAAATGAGTCATACTACAATGCAATTCTTACTTGAATGCCTTCTTCACAGACTCGACGATTAACCAAATAAAGCAGCGCAACATTACAGTAACTAACAATAAACAAACCACTACAGGGTATCCGCGGGGTTTTAAAAAGTATTACAAGTTAGTAAATCACATAAGCAAAAATTAAAGCCATTAAAAAGTATTAAAAGGTATTACACGCAAATTTACGAGGTATTAAATTTTAGATTTTTTTTTTTAACTACAAATTGTCCATTTGTGTTTTTTTTTTAAATTTTTTTTTATAACTTTTTATTTTTATTTTCATCAAACAGACAACATAAACAGCATACAACAAAAACAAAGACAGGGCCTGCAGTTAAGAAAAAGTAAAGGAAAGAGAGCAATCTGTCCAAAACCATTCAATCAATCATCCCTCTCTTCAGCCACTTATCCCAGTCGTCCTCAAACATTTCTTCCTTCATTCTTATCCTGTAAGTTAGTCTTTCCATGTCTTTTATTTCATCCACTATCCCCTCCCATTGGTCCTGTGTAGGGGTGTCTACCCTAAGCCATTTCCTAGTGATGGCTTTCTTTCCAGCAGCAAGCAGGATTCTAGTCAAATAATGGTCCCCCTTAACCACCACTCCATGAATATGACCTAAGTACAACACTTTACAAGTTGATGGAATCTGGTATCCTAAGACCTTGCAAAGCGCTGAATGGAATCCACTCCAGAAAGGACGAATGTTTCTACAATTCCAAAAAATATGTGTATGGTCTGGGTTTGTGTGACCACATAATCTCCAGCATTGCTGATCTATCTTTGTTCGTTTACTTGTAATTTTAGGTGTAATAAAGAATCTAATTTGATTTTTCCAAATAAACTGCCTCCATTCTTGTGAATGTGTTGTATTAAGCTGGTCTTTCCACATGTGATCCCACATGTCCTCTGGGATTTTTTCACCCAGCTCCTTCTCCCATTTGGTCCTCACATAGAGGGTGAAGTGATTATTCGATTGTAACAAACTTTTATACAAAGTAGACATTATTCTAGGTAAGACCCTATTATATGCCTGCATAAACACTTTAATAATTGGATTAATGTCCTCCTCTCCCTTCTTGATTTCTTTATTATAATAGTCTCTCATTTGTAGATATCTAAATAGATCCTGATTCCTTAAATGGTATGTGTCTTTCATGTCCTGAAAGCTAATCATTTCCCCATTCTTTATTATTTTGCATGAAGCTGCCATACCCCTTCCTGCCCACTGCTTAAAAGTGTTATCTAATCTTCCTGAATCAAATTCATCATCCCATCCAACCCATCTCAATAAGCCAAGTTCCTTTCCCACGTCTAGTCGTTTGCAAGTGGTTTGCCAATTTTCTAAGGTAAAATATGTAATGGGGTCTAATTCTAGGTTTTCTTTTTCTATACAGGGCAAAATCTTTTTTTCCCCTATCAGTGTTTGAATGGGGTATTTATTACTGGATAATTCAATATTTTTCCAATGAGTTACATACCCCGGGTTGCACCATTGAATTAGTGGACACACCTGCGCTGCATTATAGTATTCCTTTAAGTTAGGAAGAGACCTTCCCCCTTTTTCTTTAGGTAGGGTTGAGTAACGTATCCTAGGTTTTTTACCCTCCCAAACAAATCTAGAGATAAGTTTATCCCATCTAACAAATTGTGAATTCGGAATGTTAATTGGAAGGGACCGAAACAGAAATAAAAGATGAGGTAGAATATTCATTTTTATCACATTGATCCTATCATACAACCCCATTGGATACGTGGACCATCTGTCAATGTCTTTTCTTATGAGTAGATCTATCCATCCATCCATCCTCCAACCCGCTTATCCTACTGGGTCGCGGGGGGTCCGGAGCCTATCCCGGAAGCAACGGGCACGAGGCAGGGAACAACCCTGGATGGGGGGCCAGCCCATCGCAGGGCACACTCACACACCAGCCACCCACACATGCACACCTAAGGGCAATTTAGCAACGCCAATTAGCCTCAGCATGTCTTTGGACTGTGGGGGGAAACCGGAGTACCCGGAGGAAACCCCACGACGACACGGGGAGAACATGCAAACTCCACGCACATGCGACCCAGGCGGAGACTCGAACCCAGGTCCCAGAGGTGCGAGGCAACAGCGCTAACCACTGCACCACCATGCCGCCCCCTGAGTAGATCTAGTTCTTCATAATTATATTTATATAAATTTATTAAGTTTTTAGGTATTTTTATTCCTAGGTAGGTTAATGTCTTAGCTCCCCATTTTATTTTAAATTCTTTAAGATTTGTGGTTGGGGAGCAATTAAACATAAGAACCTGAGTCTTTTGTAAATTCAGTTTATAACCGGAGTAAGAGCCAAACTGTTCTAGAATTTCCATTAGGTGTGTAAAAGTTTTAGCTGGATTGTCTAGGTAAACTAAAACATCAGCTGCGAAGAGACTTATTACATGTTTTCGTTCTTTTATGTTTATTCCTGTTATTGTGGTATCCTGCCTGATCATCTGTGCCAGAGGTTCTATATATAACGCAAATAACGAAGGACTAAGGCAACAACCTTGTCTTGTTCCTCTCTCCAGTTCAAATCTTTCTGATAAGGATCCATTCACTTTGACATGAGCCGTGGGTGATTTATAAATTGATTTAAAGCAATCAATTAATTTAGCGTTAAAGCCGAATTTCTCCAGACGCTAGGTCTTCATTTTCCCTGTCAAATGCCTTTTCTGCATCAAGGCTTATCAATGCTGAAGGTATATTATTTTTATGTATTCTGTGTATAATATGCAACGTTCTTCTAATATTGTCGTGTTTGTCTACCCACCACAAAGCCAGATTGATCCTCATCTACCAGATCGGGTATAAGTGATTTAATTCTATTTGATATAATGGAGGTATATAGTTTGTAGTCTGTATTTAAAATCGATATCGGTCTATAATTTTGGCAAAATTCTTTCTCTTTTGATGGCTTAGGTATTACTGTAATTATCGCCTCCTGCCAGGAGGGGGGAGTTATGTTATTTGCAAGAATCCAATTGAAAGTAGTATGAAATAGCGGCAGGAAATCGTTTGCAAGCTTTTTATACCATTCTGAAGGGAATCCATCACTTCCCGGAGTTTTATTTGTTTTTAATTTCCCTATTGCTGTTTGGATCTCCTTCTCAGTTATTTGGTTTGTTATACACTTGTTTTGGTCAGTGCCAATTGATGGTAGATCTAAGGTTTCAAGATAAATTTTGATTGCATCTTGACTAGAAGCTGACGTTTGGGTATAAAGTTCTTTATAGTAATCTTTAAAGATGTTTTCTATTTCTCTTGATCTGTATTTCATTTGATTCGTTTTTGGATCCCTCATTTTAGTAATACTGGATTGTACTTGTTGCTTTCTAATACGCCTTGCTAGCAATCTGACTGATTTAGGGCCTGAGTCATAATAATTTTGTTTTAAGTATCTTGCTTTTAGTTCATTTTCTTGTTGGAGTAAGTCATTAATTTTCTTTCTAATTGTAATCATTTGCTTTTGTGTTCTTTGATCCATTTTTCTTTTTTCCCTTTGCTCCAATTGTCTAAGTTCATTTATAAGTGTTTTGTATTCTTTCACCTTTTCTTTCTTAAGACTACTTGTGATCGATATCAATTTCCCTCTTATGACTGCTTTTAATGCATCCCAAACTATAGCTGGGTCCACCTCCCCATTGGCATTTTCCTTTAAATAATTTTGTATTTCCTTCTTAATTTGGGCTACAACATTTTTATTATTCAGTATCCCTATATTCATTCTCCACGTTGTGTCTTTCCGTTCATTGTTCAGTTTTATTTTTAAATAAACTGCACTATGGTCAGATACATCAGACACCCCAATTTGGCAGCTTTGAATTTTGTCTCTATGTTCCTCCTGTATATAAAAATAATCAATCCTTGAGTAGACTTTATAAGTTGCTGAGTAATGACTATAGTCTCTCCGCAGAGGATTCCGTTCCCGCCATATATCTATTAGTCCTGTTTCTTGCATAATGTTTTTAACTAATTTTGTCAGTGATTTTTTGTGTTTCTTTGTACTTGCTGTGTCCAAATCATGATCCATGATGAGATTAAAGTCCCCTCCACATATACACACCCCCTCTGTTTCTACCGCTATAAGATCCAAGAGTGATTTAAAAAATTGTTTATCACTTTCTGGGGGGGGCATATACATTTACCAAAGTGACAACTTCCTGTTCTAGCAATCCCTTTATAATAACATAACGTCCCTCCTTATCTTTTATTTCCTTTCGGCATTCAAATTTTATCGAATTAGACATAAGAATGGCAACCCCTCTTTTACGACTATTGGTATGTGAGCTATAATAAGTATTTTTGAATCCAAATTTCTTTAACTTTTCATGTTCTGCTCGCGAAAGGTGTGTTTCTTGTAGGAAGCTAATTTGAATCTTCTCTTTTTTAATCTTTGTCATAATTTTTGCTCTTTTGACTGGGTAACCAAGACCGTTAACATTTAAAGATATAATCTTTACTCCCTGTCGATTACTCTCCATTTATAGTTATGAGTGTTCGCTCTGCAGTTCTCCTGCAGGTCAACAATAACACATTCCCCTGTCAACGGCTTCACAGAAACAAACTCAAAATACATAACAATAACAAACCTAGGTAACTTCCAGTAGGAGATGTCAACAAACGTTAACTCTCTCCTCAGTCTTTTAGAGGTAAACCTTCCTGAGAGGAAGGGCCTCCGACTAGTTGTGAGTTTTAACATTACACAATTCCCTCCACTCACACTAGCTAACCCATAATATCCCCTTTTGTTCCTCTTGTGCCATCCATCCATCATCTGCCGCTTGTCCGGGGTTCGGGTCGCGTGGGTAGCAGCTTCAGTAGAGGCACCCAGACCTCCCTCTCCCCAGCTAACCCCACCAGCTCCTCGGGGGGGACACCGAGGCGTTCCCAGGCCAGCCGAGAGATATAATCCCTCCTGCGAGTCCTGGGCCTGCCCCGGGGCCTCCTCCCTGTAGGACATGCACGGAAAACCTCTCCGGGTAGCCGCCCAGGAGGCATCCGCACCAGATGTCCAAACCTCCTCAACTGGCTCCTTTCGACGTGAAGAAGCAGCGGTTCTACTCTGAGGCCCTCCCGGATATCCGAACTTCTCACCCTATCCCTAAGGGAGAGCCCAGACACCCTGCGGAGAAACCTCATTTCGGCCGCTTGTATTCGCGATCTCGTTCTTTCGGTCATTACCCATAGCTCATGACCATAGGTGAGGGTAGGGACAAAGATGGACCAATAGATCGAGAGCTTGGCTTTTTGGCTCAGTTCTTTCTTAGCCACGACGGACCGGTTAAGCGCCTGCAGAACTGCAGACGCCGCTCCGATCCGTCTATCCAGCTCCCGATCTCGCCTACCCTCACTCGTGAACAAGACCCCGAGATTCTTAAACTCCTCCACTTGAGGCAGTACGTCTTCCCCAACCCGAAGAGGGCAAACCACCCGTTTCCGGCTGACAACCATGGTCTCGGACTTGGAGGTGCTAATCCTCATCCCTGCCGCTTCGCACTCGGCTGCGAACCGCCCCAGTGCCTGCTGGAGATCCCCAGCAGATGAAGCCAGCAGGACGACATCGTCTGCAAAAAGCAGCGAGGCAATCCTGAGGTCACCAAACTGGACACCCTCGACGCCTTGGCTGCGCCTAGAAATCCTGTCCATAAATATGATAAACAGGACCGATGACAAAGGGCAGCCCTGGCGGAGCCCAACACGCACCTGGAACATGTCCGACTTATTGCCGGCAATGCGGACCAAGCTTCTGCTCCGTTCGTACAGGGACTGGATCGCCCACAACAGTGGACCCCGGACCCCATACTCTCGAAGCACCCCCCACAGAGCACCTCGGGGAACCCGGTCGTAAGCCTTTTCCAAATCCACAAAACACATGTAGACTGGATAGGCAAACTCCCAGGCCCCCTCCAGTACCCTTGCAAGGGTATAAAGCTGGTCCAGCATTCCACGACCAGGACGAAAACCGCATTGTTCCTCCTGAATCTGAGATTCGACTATCGATCTCACCCTCCTCTCCAGTACCCCGGAATAGACTTTCCCAGGGAGGCTGAGAAGTGTGATCCCCCTGTAGTTGGAACACACCCTCCGGTCCCCTTTCTTAAATAAGGGGACCACCACCCCGGTCTGCCAATCCAGCGGCACTGCCCCTGACCTCCACGCACTGTTGAGAAGGCGTGTCAGCCACGACAGCCCCACAACATCTAGAGCCTTCAGGTACTCCGGGCGGATCTCGTCCACCCCCGGGGCCCGGCCACCACGGAGTTGTTTAACCACCCCGGCCACAGTGATGGGCAAGCACCCTCGGGCTCTGTGCCCTCAGATGTCTCAAAGGCAGTATGCGTAGATGTATCTGAGGCAGGGTTGAGGAGGTCCTCAAAGTATTCCTTCCACCTCCGGATGATGTCCCCAGGTGAGGTCAACAGCCCCCCCCCCCCCACTATAAATAGTAGGAACCAGGAGCTGCTTCCCCCTCCTGATACTCCGTATGGTTTGCCAGAACCTTTTTGAGGCCGACCGAAAGTCACTTTCCATGGCCTCACCGAACTCCTCCCACGCCCGGGTATTTGCTTCTGCGACCGCCCGAGCCGCGTTCCGCCTGGCCCGCCGGTACCCGTCAGCTGCCTCCGGAGACCCCCGGGCTAATAATTCCCGGTAAGCCTCCTTCTTCAGCTTCACGGCCCCCCTCACCTCTGGTGTCCACCATCGGGTACGGGGGTTACCGCCACGACAGGCACCGACCACCCTGCAGCCACAGCTCCGTACGGCCGCTTCCACAATGGAGGTCCGGAACAGTGTCCATTCAGACTCGATGTCCCCTACCTCCCCCGGCATGCAGTCGGAATTCTGCCGGAGGCACGAGTTAAAGCTCCAGCGAACAGGAGCCTCTGCCAGACGTTCCCAGCAGACCCTCACTATGCGCTTGGGCCTACCAGGTCTGACCGGCTTCCTCCCCCGCCACCTGAGCCAACTCATCACCAGGTGGTGATCAGTTGACAGCTCTGCCCCTCTCTTTACCCGAGTGTCCAAGACGGAGGGCCGCAGATCAGTTGATACGATTATAAAATCGATCATCGACCTGTAGCCCCGGGCATGTTCGTACCATGTCCACTTATGGACACCCTTATGCTCGAACATGGTGTTCGTTATGGACAAACCATGCATTGCACAGAAGTCCAATAACAGAACACCACTCGGATTCAGATCAGGGAGGCCGTTCCTCCCAATCACCCCCTTCCAGGTCACACTGTCATTGCCCACGTGAGCGTTGAAGTCCCCCAGCAAAACGATGGAATCCCCCCGCGGCACGCCAAATAGCATACCGCTAAGGGAATCCAAGAAGGCCGGGTACTCCGAACTGACATTCGGCGCATAAGCGCAGATGACAGTCAGAGACCTATCCCCGACCCGAAGGCGCAGGGAAACAGCCCTCTCGTTCACCGGGGTAAACTCCGGTGTTAATGCACCGAGCTGTGGGGCCACCAATAGCCCCACCCCAGCCCGGCGTCGCTCACCCGCCGCAACTCCAGAGTAAAAGAGCGTCCAGCCCCTCTCCAGGAGATTGGTTCCAGAACCCAAGCTATGCGTTGAGGTGAGCCCGACTATATCTAGTCGATACCTCTCAACCTCACGCACAAGCTCAGGCTCCTTCCCCACCAGAGAGGTGACATTCCATGTCCCGAAAGCCAGTTTTGTCAGCCGGGGATCGGACAATTTCAGTGGTTTAAAATACGATCCGATATTCAACCCTCTACATCCGGAACTAGCAGGATGAGCCATAGATTGCCGATAGAGTTCTCTTCGGGAACCGCGATCAAAATGGAGCAAGCGATCAGTACAAGTACTGATTGACTTGGCAGCAGATTTTTGTTGATTGTGTTATTTATGTTTCTTGTCGTTTACTGGTCAATACGATAACTTATTGCAACCCCAACTAGTAGGTTTTTATGTAAGTAATTCACTAGCTGCATTATCACCAAACTTATCTTGCTAACGTAAGATGCCTGCAGGCAACTACAAGGTTAACACACCAAGAGTTTAAATCATCGTGATAAATTTATGATAATGACAGTCAGCGCTCTCTTTTCGCATATGCGATGCACAACTCATAAATCAGGAATGCATGGATGAGAGCAGTTAGTCAACTGGTGCAAATCGACAAACTCATTGAAGAAAAAGCCAAACAATTAAGGCACTTGCCATGAATAGCCTAGTGGATAAAGATATGGACTTGTGACTGAAGAAGTTAAATGCAAGATGTTTTCAAAATCACAGTCACTAAATTTATTCTGTTGACCCATGTTTCTTTAAATCAGTTTGAAACTTGTTTAAAAACGGTTGCAACTCAATGCCGTGCGGGTTTTAAAAAATATTGAGAAAGCATCAAAAAAGGTATTAAAAAGTGTTAAATTTAACCTCTGGATTTCTGTATATACCCTGCACTAACTTCCGTGTACTATTAGAGCATTTATGTCATTTATTTAAACTTTATTTTACCAGATAAATTAACTGAAAACCAGTTCTCAGTGCTTTACGTGATATTCGGGGAAAAATAACAGATTACACATCGGAACTGCCTGGGATACAAACATCATGCGTGTAACTAAACTCTTCAGCCAATAAGGGCAAAGGTGTGTTGTCACGGAGGTGGTTCCAGTTTGTGCAGCCGGGTGAGAGGTCGCAATGCATCTAACCGTAATGCATTGCGTCAGGATCAGAATGCGTTGCTTTAAGCCAGCGCTGTAAGCAAGTCGAACGCGCTCAATCACCGGACTGGGGAAACAAACTGAAACATGGACTTAATACAGAGGACTAATGACAACAACCAGAAACAGCTGATCACATGGGGATTCCACACGAGGTAAATGTTTCTGACCGTGGCACACGGAAGGAGCAGATGATTGGGGCAGGACAGGGGTAATGTTGGGATAAGATCTTTATCGTTTTGGAAGCCATTAAGAAAAAAATGCTCTTGTTTTATCCTGTTCATTTTGTGTTTAAATGCTTTATAAAAAAAAAAAACATATTTAGATGTAATTTTGGGGGGCCGGGAACCAATTAATTGGTTTTCCATTATTTCTTATGGGAAAAATTCGATCAGAACTCGAATTTTTTAGGATTCGATCTGGAGTCCGGAACGGATTAAGTTCGAGAACCGGGGTACCACTGTACTTGATTTATACTGATGTAAGCCCTGGAACAGACCACTGTGATAAAGCACTTATGTAGGAACTAGATTAATTAGCCACTGAAATGAGCAAAGCATCTGGAGACTAGCCTCACCTGGCTGAAGTAATCAGCTGCTATTTTCACTTGATGCTTCCTCTGTTTGTAGTGTCCACTATGGAGAAAAGATTAACCTCTGCACTTTAGTTGGCCAGTTCTTGTTAATAATTTATTAAATGTTAATAATTTAGTATCATAAGCCACAAGTGATGATTGTGTCTCCACAAATGAATAATGTAAAAAGTGCTGCTTTACAAGTAAACCTGAATGCTTTCCATCCTGCTTCAGTCATTTTTCGATATATGGTGAGATGGTCCCCACAAAGATCTGAGAATGTAATCAAAAAGTTAAAAATGCCAAAAGTGTCACATTTTGTTTGGTTGCTTAAGGTTAAAGTTAGGGCTTTGTACAGGTTAAGGTCATCATGTTGGAATTAGGGTTTTCCCCATAGGAATGAATGGAGAGTCCCCACAAAGATATAATTGTAAACCTGTGTCTGTGTGTATACATGCATACATACACACATACTCGCCTAAAGGATTATTAGGAACACCTGTTCAATTTCTCATTAATGCAATTATCTAATCAACCAATCACATGGCAGTTGCTTCAATGCATTTAGGGGTGTGGTCCTGGTCAAGACAATCTCCTGAACTCCAAACTGAATGTCAGAATGGGAAAGAAAGGTGATTTAAGCAATTTTGAGCGTGGCATTGTTGTTGGTGCCAGACGGGCCGGTCTGAGTATTTCACAATCTGCTCAGTTACTGGGATTTTCACGCACAACCATTTCTAGGGTTTACAAAGAATGGTGTGCAAAGGGAAAAACATCCAGTATGTGGCAGTTCTGTGGGCGAAAATGCCTTGTTGCAGGGCTTGTCCTTTGAAAAATGCAGGCGCACACAAATTTGTGCACCTAAAAAGTGCTAGGTGCACAATTTTACCTTTTTTGTGCGCCTAAAATGTGGTTGGACTTTGGTGCAATGGGTCAAAATGTACTTGTATTTGTACATATTTCTGTTTTTTGTAGTCCTAGTGTTAGTTGAGAATTTTGTCCTAGTTTTAATGCTTTAACATATTTTGTAGAAACCCATTTAAAGTGAATCGCTTTTTATTGGTGAATAAAATTTGCAATCGGTCTTTGTCAGTCACGTGTCTGCACTGTCTGACACGCCCCCATTTGCCATTTTGAAGGTATTCGCGGACGCAAACACTAGGAAGAATGGAGAAGAAAAAGCAGAATGAGAAAATTCCTTACAGAGAAAAACTTACAAATGACGGCAGGGATCGGTATTTGGCTAAATTGTCAACAATCAACAATATACAATCACCTAAAGGATTATTAGGAACACCTGTTCAATTTCGCATTAATGCAATTATCTAATCAACCAATCACATGGCAGTTGCTTCAATGCATTTAGGGGTGTGGTCCTGGTCAAGACAATCTCCTGAACTCCAAACTGAATGTCAGAATGGGAAAGAAAGGTGAAGCAATTTTGAGCGTGGCATGGTTGTTGGTGCCAGACGGGCCGGTCTGAGTATTTCACAATCTGCTCAGTTACTGGGATTTGCACGCACAACCATTTCTAGGGTTTACAAAGAATGGTGTGCAAAGGGAAAAACATCCAGTATGCGGCAGTCCTGTGGGCGAAAATGCCTTGTTGATGCTAGAGGTCAGAGGAGAATGGGCCGACTGAATCAAGCTGATAGAAGAGCAACTTTGACTGAAATAACCACTCGTTACAACCGAGGTATGCAGCAAAGCATTTGTGAAGCCACAACACGCACAACCTTGAGGCGGATGGGCTACAACAGCAGAAGACCCCACCGGGTACCACTCATCTCCACTACAAATAGGAAAAAGAGGCTACAATTTGCACGAGCTCACCAAAATTGGACAGTTGAAGACTGGAAAAATGTTGCCTGGTCTGATGAGTCTCGATTTCTGTTGAGACATAAGAACATAAGAACTATACAAACGAGAGGAGGCCATTCGGCCCATCGAGCTCGCTTGGGGAGAACTTAACTAATAGCTCAGAGTTGTTAAAATCTTATCTAGCTCTGATTTAAAGGAACCCAAGGATTCAGCTTGCACTACGTTATCAGGAAGACTATTCCATACTCTGACTACACGCTGTGTAAAGAAGTGCTTCCTTAAATCCAGTTTGAAATGTTCTCCCGCTACTTTCCACCTATGGCCACGAGTTCTTTTATTTGAACTAATGCTGAAGTAACTATTCGGTTGAACAGCACCCAAACCTGTTAGAATCTTATAGACCTGGATCATGTCCCCCCTCAGTCTCCTTTGCTTGAGGCTGAACAGATTTAGCTCAAATAACCTTTCCTCGTATGACATTCCTCTAAGACCAGGAATCATTCTTGAGGCCCTACGCTGCACCTTTTCTAAGGCCGCTATGTCCTTTTTAAGATATGGTGACCAAACCTGTACACAATATTCTAGGTGAGGTCTCACCAAGGAATTGTATAATCTTAGCATTACCTCCCTTGACTTAAACTCCACACACCTGGAGATATACCCCAACATCCTATTGGCCTTTTTTATTGCTTCCCCGCACTGGCGAGAATGAGACATGGAAGCATCAACATACACACCAAGGTCTTTCTCATAATCAGCTACCTTTAATTCAGTAGGTCCCATAAAATACCTGTACTTTATATTTCTGCTCCCTACATGGAGTACCTTACATTTGTCTACATTCAAATGGTAGAGTCAGAATTTGGCGTAAACAGAATGAGAACATGGATCCATCATGCCTTGTTACCACTGTGCAGGCTGGTGGTGGTGGTGTAATGGTGTGGGGGATGTTTTCTTGGCACACTTTAGGCCCCTTAGTGCCAATTGGGCATCGTTTAAATGCCACGGCCTACCTGAGCATTGTTTCTGACCATGTCCATCCCTTTATGACCACCATGTACCCATCTTCTGATGGCTACTTCCAGCAGGATAATGCACCATGTCACAAAGCTCGAATCATTTCAAATTGGTTTCTTGAACATGACAATGAGTTCACTGTACTAAAATGGCCCCCACAGTCACCAGATCTCAACCCAATAGAGCATCTTTGGGATGTGGTGGAACGGGAGCTTCGTGCCCTGGATGTGCATCCCACAAATCTCCATCAACTACAAGATGCTATCCTATTAATATGGGCCAACATTTCTAAAGAATGCTTTCAGCACCTTGTTGAATCAATGCCACGTAGAATTAAGGCAGTTCTGAAGGCGAAAGGGGGTCAAACACTGTATTAGTATGGTGTTCCTAATAATCCTTTAGGTGAGTGTACATACATATGTATCATGTATATCTGAGTGTGTGTGCAGGCATGATAGCTTTATGCAAGTCCAGTGGAATTGTTTTGGAGTAGTACTGTTACAGGCACTTAACTTATTTAAGTTTGTATTAAATTGATATGAAATAATATATAGTTCCAAATTTTTAGTAGCAAATGCATTTCAATTAGAAACCTTTTTTGCTTTGTTTTATAAGGACATTCCTAAGACATTTATCTTAGGACTTAAGAATATTGAATGTACTGAACCAATTTTATTTGAAAAACTGTACAGATAATTTGATTTCTTTTATTTGTATTTAAATATTTATAAATGCCTTTGACTGTGTTAACTCTTCCAAAGAATGGTGTGTTGCAATATGAACAGAATGCCTCACGCATGTGCAACATTTACTGTGAAACATAAACCTGTAGAATGATCTTCCTTTGTATACGGAACATAGTTCCTAATGTAAGGAATATCTTATCTGGGTTTTGTGCGTTTTATTTTTTTTGGCCACCTCCTTTGGAATGCATAATTTGGAGCATATTTTGACATTAAGATGTTTGCTTTTACTTTTTAGATAATTCCTTATATAACCTCTAGATAACATTTACAGTGCATTAATGCTTGTATGACTCTGGCTTGCAAATGTTTTACAAGTCCAGAAATTTCCCTCTTTATGAAAATGTTTAATGCCCATTTATTATTTTATTATGTAAGTAATACCTTAATGTCAAAAAAATGGGCAAGCCTAAGGATCTAAGAAACTTTGACTAGGGTCACGTTGTGACAGCTGGACTAATGGGTCTTTTCTGCTTAATTCAGTAGATAGAAATAACTAAGAATAAAGAACGCAGTGCCATTATAAATTAGGCAAGTGAACAGTCACTTAAAAACTGATGCATCGGAAGCAGGAAAAATGGGCATGCGTAAGGATCTGAGCCACTTTAACAAGGACCAAGTTGTCAGTACCTACCAAAACTGGTCCAAGGAAAGCCAACCCAAGGCACCAAAGGCTCATTTATGTGCATGGGAAGTGAAGGCTAGCCCATGTAGTGTGATCCCACAGGAGCTACTGTAGCACAAATTGCTTTAAAAATTCATGCTGGCTCTGATAGAAAGGTGTCAGAACACACAGTGCATTGCAGCTTGCTGTGTATTAGGCTGCATAGCCACAGACTGGTGAAGGTGTCCATACTGACCCCTGTCCACCACTGAAAGTATTTACAATGGGTACATGAGTATCACGACTGGACCAGGCAGCAATGAAAGAAGGTGGCCTGGTCTGATGAGTCATATTTTCTGTTACATCATGTAGACAGCATCATCATTTTCCTGGGGAAGAGATGGCACCAGGATGCACTATGGGAAGAAGGAAAACTGGTAAAGGCAGTGTAATGCTCTGGACAGTGTTCTGCTGGGAAATCTTGGGTCCTGGAATTCATGTAGTTGTTATTTTGACACATACCCCCTACCTAAACCAGACTATGTTCACCCCTTCAGCGTAACAGTATTCCCTGTAGCAGTGGCCTCTTTCAATAGAATAGTGCACCCTGCCACACTGTAAATATTTTACAGAATTGGTTTGAGGAACATGGGGAAAAAAAAGTTAAATATGTTGACTTGGCCTCCAAATTCCTCAGATCTCAATCTGATGGAGCATCTGTGGGATGTGCTGGAGAAATAAGTCCAATCCATGGTGGCCCTGTCTTACAAATTACAGGACTTGAAGGATCTGCTGCTAACCACATGAGGAGGACCCACACAATATTAGGCAGGTGGTCTCAATGTTATGACTGATTGGTGTATATGCGGAGACTTCTCTAGGGTAAGGCGCTCAAACAGGGGGGCGTGGCTGACATACTTTTTGTTGACTGGGGAGAGGTCCTCCTAAATTTTTGTGATCCCACACGGAGATTTTGTGTGTTCATCGGTTACACTGGTCAGCAAACTTTTACAAAAGTCATGTTATTGAAATAAAATTAGTCATTTCTTTAGTCATAAATTTTTATGTACTCCACGAATATAACAGTCAAAATGCAACATTGGCTCTAGTTTTTTTGTAATCTGCAATAATTATTGTTTACATCACGAAATGCATGCCAATACTAATATGCCTATGGTTAATACCTGTAAAAAATCAAGTCATAGACTACTTAGATTTCCTTGCCTGTCTCTTGTACAGCTATTCGGGAGCATCTCTGGGGAGTGTCCAGCAGTAGTCAGCCAGCATGGTAGTGGGCCATTTTCCCTGGTATCTTTGTTCCATTGTTGGAGTCTTGAACCTAGCAATTCTGCCTTGTTCTTGGATAAGTCCAAATCACGAAACAGGTCATTTAGTTCCTCCTGTGTTATTCTGTGTGGGGTTGTAACTAGGGATGAGACATGATTTTCGAATACTCGAATATTCGATATACGTTCGAATATCGAATAGTTATTTCGAATACCGTTATCTCACTTAAGGGACTCCGAAAAAAAACACGGAACAGAAATGAGGACGTTTCCTCACCAATACGTCATGTAACGCATTAATTCAGCCTGAGGGTGTCGCTAACAGTAAAGCTCCCTACAGGCACGGGAGACTAGGTCTACTAGCCCATAGGCTACTCCAGAAGAAGAAAGCTGAATTTTACCGTGCGGCGTGAATAATGCAGAGACCTAAGGCTAGTAAAATTCCGTATGGGACTCGTTTACGTTAAATGGCAATGAGGTTCAGTGCAAACTGTGTCATATGAAACTGGCGTACCACAGATCAACCACTACCATGCACAGTCATCTGAGAGCGAAGCACCCCGAAGGAGTGACTTCAGGCCAACAGTCAGTTGCCAGTTTCATGGTGAGGCCATCTAAGTTGGATGCCAGGCGTTCCGAACAGATAACTACGCTCCTCACTAAGATGATAGCAAATGATATGCTGCCTGTTAGCTTCGTGGAAGGAGACGGATTTCGAGAGTTTCTCAACTTTCTTGCCTGAATACACAGTTCCCTGTCGAAAAACAATCAATAGCAGATTGGAAAAACTTTATGATGAAAATGCAAGAAACCTACGCAGTAATTTAGCGAGTGCTGATAAAGTGTCGCTGACCACAGATTCTTGGACGGCACTAACGTCTGAATCCTATGTAACAATCACTTGCCATTACATACATGACTGGGAGATGCAGAGCGCTGTTCTGCAGACCAAAGCCATGCCGGAGCGGCATACAGCTGAAAATCTGGCAAAGGTCCTGTCTAATGCTAGGGATCACTGGGGTCTCACTGGAAAAGTCACTGCGTGCGTGCATGACAAGGCCAGTAACATGGTTCTAGCTAATACCGACGATGGACTTGGATGGGACTCGCAGCCTTGTTTCGCACACACCCTTCAACTGGCTACGAATGAGGGTTTCAAACTGCAAAATATAAACAACGTAGTAAAAGCTGCCAATCATCTAGTGTCTCATTTCCATCACAGCACGGTTGCAACAGAGGCATTGAAGCAAAAGCAACAACTCCAAAACTTGCCTCCGCATTAGTTAGTGCAAAGCTGCCGGACAAGATGGAATTCCATACATGACATGTTCAAGCGCTTGTTAGAACAGAGATGGGCTGTGTGTGCTGTCTTGTCAGACAGGACTGTCACTAAACTATCAGATGCGCGTACCATAGAACTGGCCGATGATAGTTGGGGTGTGATGGAGGAACTTTTACCCGTGCTATACTCACTCAAATGTGCCACCACTGCCTTATGTGGAGAATCTAATGTGTCGCTCTCTATGATTTACCCAGTGGTTGCAAACTTACTGTCTAAACATCTCAAAGAAACCCCAGATGAGTCTTCCAAAGTCACGAATTTCAAAAAAACTGCGTCTGCCTCATTGAAAGAGCGACTTGCACCTGCAGATGGTAGTAGCGCACGTAGGCTTGCGTACATTGCCTCATTTTTGGATCCGAGGCACAAGCATCTAAGGTTTGCAACAGATGAGGTTAGAAGCACTGTGCAGGCTGAGGTGAGAGCCCTCCTGTCTAGCTCTGATACTGCTGAAGAGACAGGAGACGCAGCAGAATCAGATGATGGACCCACCGAACCACCTATCAAAAATCCACGAAATGATGGCCTGTCTGCAGCAGCAATCGCGGTCCTGTTCGGCGAGGATTACAGAGAAGAGAGGGGAACATGCACAACTGAACTGACTCAGTACTGTCAGGATATATGCCCACCGCTCCACACTGACCCCATGACGTGGTGGAAAGCCAACCAACAGAAATACCCCCGCCTGGCAAAGTTAGCGAGTGCTTACTTAGTGTGCCTGCGACGTCCGTGTGATCGGAGCGAGTGTTCTCCGCAGCTGGATTAATTGTCAATAGACTGCGCACCCGTCTCCACCCTGAACATGTGGTTAATTTTTTTGAACAAAAATATGGCATAGGTCTATTAGGCTATGAGTGCTTGTTTAAACGTGTTATATATTGTTGCCGACAGTTCAGGCCGTTTCATCGGATTTAGCCTTATTGGCTAGGCAGTTCTAAATGTGGTTAGTGATGCATTTTTAAAATTGAGATAATCTAAAATATAGTTTAATGGGTGAGTTGCTCTTGTTCATTTACTGCACTGTGATTTGTAACAGTTTGTGTCGTGTGATTAAACAGTAAAAAATACCTTTTTCACCCTCTCTGTCGTCGTGTGTTTGTGCGCATGCGCACATGTGTGCGGGCGGGGGGGGGGGGGTCGATTTTCAAAAATTTTTCGAAGTTCTCCTCAATTTTCGAATAGTGTTTTTGCCAAAAAGTCACATCCCTAGTTGTAACTGGTCTCAATGCAGACGGAATGTTGGGGCAGACTATTCTCAACTTCTTTTGCTTCGTTATCCTGCTGGAAAGAGAAGGAACCAAGCAGAAGTAACAGTCATTTGTGTGGTTGCTTGGCTCTCTCCACACCATGGAGACTGCAAACGGCATTGATGGTCTTTTGCCATTCAACCACTATGAAAGCTGTGTTGTACACGTAGCATGGCATATATGCGGGGCCCAAGGCTTGTCTTGGTCGCCAATCTTGCATCCAAAGTAAAGATGATATGCCTTTTTCACTTGAAAAGTGATACTTTTCTGAGTTAGCAAATGTCACTTCCTCACAAATACAGTCCAACTTCGTAACAACGTACCTCGGAGGACATTAAGAATTTGTACGTTATAACCATAGTACGTTGTAACCAAGTCCCTCAAAATGAATGATAGAACACAAAATGTATATAAAAAACTTTTATAAAACACCCCTCAAGTTGACACTATGACATACAGCTTGTGTAGTTTGAAGAATATAGTTCCTATTCTGAATAGGAACTATATTCTTCAAACTAGGTTAATATCAGTTACTCAGACAGCCGACATAACGCAAAATCCACTGCCGGCTTATCGTTCAAATCGCCTTACTGGAACCTAATGTCAAACCGAAATTATGCACCTGTATGATTCAATTGGCTGAAATAAATTTCAATACCATGACACCATGCAAAACCATGAAAAAACGGGGGCTGCATGCAAGGAGTCCGGCCGGCGTGGAATGCTTCGTGAGGATAGGTTCATACAGTTAGGCGTTGCTAAGCGATGTAGATGGCCGGCAACGATTCTGAATTGTGCGCGCGCTTGGAAGATGAGGCTGTACGTTGTAACGAAGGTCAGTTTGCCTATTTTCTCTGAAAATCATACGTTATATCGAAGTTTACGCTGTAAAGGTGTAAAAAAAAAGTTAGTTGGCAGTATGGGCAGAGCTTAAAGCTCTCTCCCATCTGTGACGTCATAAGTGGGAGGTGGGCGTATCCTTTGTTCTGATTGGTCGGGGGGAGGGGGGTTTTGGCCAAATGGTATACATGCTTATGCCACGTGTTGCCGATAGGGGGTCGTATGGTTTGGTGGTTGTTAAACTTTAATACAATAAAAATACATTACATGTATTTTATTAATGTGTTATTTTTAATTGTGTTTTTAAGGAATAATAAAACATATAGCAGGATGAACGTAAGCTAGGGCAAAACTTTAGTGATACATTTAAAAGAAAGAAAAGCAGGCGGAATTTAAACAAGTAGAGACATGTCCGAAACACTGACAAGATAAAACACCGTGTTTTAAGCACAAACGACACAAGGCCCAAACTTTTAACTTTTAAACAAGCACAAAAGAGCAAATGCGAAACAAGCACAAACATTTTAAACCATTACATTTAACCAACGTGTTTAAAGAAGAACAAGAAAAACTTTTAGCGATATTTACCAGTGTTAGGTTGAAGAAAACATTTAACCAGCAAACATTTCAGCCCCGCAACGGAGCGAAGCCGGCATGCAGCCAGCCAGTTTGAAACTTGCGGGTCAATTGAAGAAAGGTTGCGGGCAGCACGCGTGACGCAGGCGCCCTGACGCAGACACACATTCAAAATGGCGACCTAGATGCATTTACTAGTATTGTGTTAGTTTTATTTAAACAAGATGCCCGATTTTATTTAAATACATTTAATAGCTGTAGGAACTGGTGAACGGTATTTAGCAACATACCATGTTAGAATATGGCAATGGGTATATTATTTTTAAGGGCTAAAACATCAAACGTGTCTGTCAAGCATAACACGGGAGTTCGCTCCTGCGGAGGAAACATGGGGGTAGAATCAAACTGTCTTTGAGATAGACTGATCATCCGTTCACAAGCCATTAAGCATGGGTAGAATTATCCGCTCCCAGGCTATTAGACATATGGTGTAGTCATAAAAAATCGCAGATGTTTACACGAATCCATGCATCAAACAAAGAATAATGGTTCGTAAGACAACCATTTCAAAATGGTAACAACAAATGGAGCGAACGCTATTTCAAATAAGCCCCTTAAACGTGACGTTTTTTAAAGTAATGAAGCACTTTTCGGCCAATGTGAAAAATAAAGTAAAGTGCCCTAAGCATTTCGACAACAAAAATCAAGGAATAACGGCATTACCCCAGAAGCGGTGGTGGCTAAAAGATGGCCTGCCGCTAGTTTTAAACTAGAAATTATTCTCTTTAACATGAATGTGCTGTTTTAATGCAATGTTTAATACAATGTATGTGAACAGCCTAGGCGCTAAGTTTTAGGGAATGAATCTATGTGTTTTTAACATAAATTTAGAAGCATGGGTGTGGTATGGCCTCAGCACATATCGCTAGGTGGGGCTGTCTACTTTTTTTTTTTGTTTTTTTGTTAAAGGGTTCACACCAGGGGCAATGAAACAGCGGGGGGGGCACGCACCTGTTGAAGCCTAGGTCGGAATAGACCGGTCATCCGTTCACAAGCCATTAAACATGGGGGGTAGAATCATCCGTTCCCAGGCAATTATCCATTTGTCGTGATGTCATAAAACGTCGCTAATGTTTTTCCCGAAACGGCACATCAAACAAAGAATATTGATTGGTAAACCAGATGACAAGTATACCCCCACCAAGCTGGAGGCCTATTAAGGGGGCGAGTGCTAGGTTCACATTAACACTCACGTCAAGGAGCGAAAGAAGCGGACACTTCATTTTTCTGAGCTGCGACATATCAACGTTGGAAAATGGAACTCTCGAGGTAAGCTACATTTTCATTTAAAAGTATTTTACAATTGCTGGTATAGATTTTTTCTGCTGTGAAAACATATTATTGTTATTTTGATCAAGAATTTTCCATGCTGTAAAGATCCTGGCAACACTGTGATACAGAGGATTGGAATAGCGATAAGTTTTCGAACATAGCTATGGATTTTACTGATTAAATGTGACAAAAGACTGAAAGTGTTTTTGCTCACAGTTGCAGCGACACTGAACGACGTGAACTGCTATGCATGCCAATGGTTATTTTCAGAGATAATCGTGAAGGGCCCGGACCCCGGCAAGTTAGCCATAAACGGAAAAGAGCGGATAGTTTTAACGGTACGTTGGCCTATATCGCTTACCCCGTATCATTGTTTTTTCGGTATGAAATGCTTAACAGTGACTGTTCTTTAATAGACACGGCTGGCGATGAATTGCTGGTCGCTGCGGCCGAAAAAATTGAAGCGGAGCTAGCAGCGGAAAGCGTGCAGAACCAGCCGACTGGACAACTGGAATTTGAGCGACCTGGGGCTTCACAAAGTGCACCATCGGACCAAGGAGGATCTGCGTGTGGTGTTCCAGCATCCTCGCACCGTGCCTTACCGGAGCCACCGCTGTGGTCGCAAGATACCTCACCCTTAACACCTCGGCAATTACCTGTTGTAAATTCCCCAGCCGGAGCAGATTCCCGAAAGGAGCGTTTGAAGGCGCTCAAACTAGCATTCTTCCTTTTTCAGGATCAGATGTGTGATTTTTTGGTGGATCTGTCTGACCAGATCTAAAGAATAAGCAGGGGACATGTCTGAAAAACGGTGGATGTATAGTTTTGATGGGGCTGGGGGGTCTAGAAGGATGCATGTAAATGACGACGACGACGGAGAAGCAACGATTAACCCTGATCTTCAACTGATGATTTATGAACTGAATCACGGACCCCAGGGTGAGGTTAACCCCCTTTTGCTTGCCATGATAAATGAATTAAACTCACCAAATGACCATGTGCCTATGGGTATGGAAATGGGGGACGGGGACGCGACCGAGCCTGGTGTTAGGTGCGACAACGGACTGGACACAGATATTGAAATGCATGATGTAGATGAAGGTGTGGCCATGCACTCTCAACTGCATCAGATGCTAACAGAGTTGAATGGCGAGAACCCGGGTGAATTTAACTCCATCTTACAAAACTTATTAAATGATTTAAATGATGATGGGACAGAGGAGGTGGATCCAGAAAATATGGATGTTGATAATGGGTTGCAACAAGGTGGGGGTGTAGCTAATGGTGATGCAAATGTTAATGTGATACGCAGGCCGCAGTTTAACAACACTGAAATAAGGCAGCGTTTTCATTTTGATGGAATCCAGCATGATGACATCGTAGACGTTTACAGGTCTGTTATAAAGACATTCCAAAATTTGGTGGACAGAGTGAACAATTTAGCGGGGGATGGGGATATAATACAGTTGGAACTGCAAGGGGCGTCAGTAACCAATAACACAGCTATACATGTTCGAGGCGAGATCGATCTAAATGATCTGCTATCGATGATAGACAACCTTTCACAGAGCAACGCCGAGGTTTTCAGCGATGATACGCTGGAATTGGTCGTACAAATTATTCATAATCGAAATGGTGGGGCAGCCGAACGACAGAAATTAACAAAGCTTTTAAAGTCTGACATTCTGCAAAAGAAGCTCAGATGGCTTATCGTTTCTGAAAACTCTGGCAATAATCTATGCTTTGCTTACTGCGTAGCCCGCCTGTTAAACCCCGACATGCCACATCAGGTTGCTGAGATCGAAGCTAAGCGTTTGCAGGAAGCAGTAGGTCTAACTGAGGCAGACATGGTGTCATTCTCAAACATAGCAGCGTTTGAGCAAATGCTTAGGGTCAAAATTGTTGTGTGGTACCGCTGTGACAAGTCTGACATTTTTAAGAAATTTCAGACAAACCCCAAGCCTTGTGATAAAACAATCTTTCTGTATCTTCAAGATCAACATTTTTTTGGCATAAAAAGCTTAACTGTGATTTTTGGGGTGTCATACGTCTGTGATTATTGTTATACCGCGTACAGCTATAAAACACAACACAAATGCAAGTATCACTGTAATGTATGTCTGAGTCCCGAGTGCCATAAGCACACCACAACGCACATCCATTGTGAGGACTGTGGCTCTTTCTGTCGATCGCGGTATTGCTATGAGCAGCACAAAATCTCAAAGCAACAGCCAGACGGCAGTTTTTATATTTTGTGTGATTCGGTCAAGTATTGTGACAAGTGTTGCCGACGGTACGTCGTCACTAAAAAAAAAAACCCAAAGGCTCATAAATGTACACCTAATACAAGGTGTGTTTTTTGTAAAGAGGACTTGACGCATGGGTGTGAACATCAGTGTTTTATCAAGCCAGTAGCACCTGAGAACCTCTCAGAGCGCTATGTGTTTTATGATTTTGAATGCAGACAAGATGTGGGGGTTCACATTGCAAATTACATCTGTTGCATTGACTATGCAGGCAATTGCTGGTCCGCTAAAGGGGACGGGTGTTGTGGCATTTTTTAAGAAGTACCGCAACTGTAAATACAAGGGGTATACATTCATAGCGCATAACTCTAAAGGCTATGACAGTTACCTGCTTATGAAATATTTAGTTGAAAATGGCGTCACCCCACACATTATCACACAGGGCAGCAAACTGCTATGTGTGACAGACGAGGACTTTAACCAAAGATACATTGACTCACAACTTTGCTTTCTGCCCATGAAGCTGAGCGCATTTCCTGCAGCTCTGGGTTTTGAGAGTGAAAAGAAAGGCTATTTCCCTCATTTTTGGAACACTGTAGAAAATCAAAATTACATCGGCCCCTACCCGCCACCTGAGGCATACGGTGTGCAAACCATGATGGAAAAGGAAAAGAGAGAGTTTATGGCTTGGTACGACACTGTTGTTGGGGGTGTGTTTGATTTTAGGAAAGAAATGGCAGAGTACTGTAAAAATGATGTTGTCATCTTAAGAGAGGGCTGTCTCAGATTCAGGGGTGAGATCATCAACAGTTGTAATCTAGACCCTTTTCAATGTGTGACCATAGCCTCAGTGTGCATGAAACAGTTTTGCATGAGCTTCCTGCCTGAAAATACGGTCGCGCTAACCACTCCGGACAATTATATCAAGCGCCAAAAAGCATATTCCACACCATCTATTCAATGGCTGGAATACATAGCCCATCGCGAACAAATAGAGATTCAGCACGTGCTGTGTAGAGGGGAGGTGAAAATGGGTCCCTACTACCTCGATAGCTATGCCGAAACCGGTGGGGTTCGTACGGCGTACGAATTTGCTGGTTGTTTTTTTCACGGGTGTCCAGAATGCTTTGATTCACACGAAGTGAATTCTGTAACAAAACTGCGTTTTGGGGACATGCATCAACAGTTTCAGGACAAAATCTTTGCCCTTAAAAACACATACAACCTCAATGTATATGTTATTTGGGAGCACCAGTGGAATAAATTGAAGGCTGAAAAGGCTGATGTGCAGGTATTCTTGAGGGAATTTGACTTTCCAGAACGCATCGATCCTCGGGACGCTCTGTTTGGTGGCAGAACTAACGCCTTGCAACTGCACTATAAAGCACAGAGTGATGAACGCATAGATTACTACGACTTTACTAGCCTTTACCCCTCAGTCAACAAGTTTAAGGAGTACCCTGTAGGCCACCCTGTAATCATTTACAGTGATTTTGACAGCATTGAAAACTATTTTGGGGTTATTAAAGCCAAAGTTTACCCACCAAGAGGCCTTTACCTACCGGTTCTGCCTTACAGGTGCGGTGGTAAACTAATGTTCACACTTTGCAGGACATGCTGTGAAACCGAGACGCGGGGGGTCTGTAATCATACAGATGAGCAGAGAGCTCTGCTCGGCACGTGGTGCAGTGTCGAAATCAACAAAGCTGTTGAAAAGGGCTACAAAATCGTAAAGATTTATGAGGTCTGGCATTTCCCCGACCGGACAAACACACTTTTTGCTGGCTATATTAATAATCATTTAAAGGGAAAACAGGAGGCTTCCGGATATCCCTCTTGGGCAACGACTGCTGAGGATAAAGAGAGATACATTCAGACTTCCTTTGAGAAGGAGGGTATCCGTTTGAACCCCGAGAACATCGGGGTTAACAAAGTGAAACGCCAAATTTCCAAATTGTTTCTAAACAGTCTTTGGGGAAAGTTTGGTCAGAGAATAAATCAGGCGAGCACAACGCTCATCAAAGATCCCGATGAGTTTCTCACCTTCCTTTTTTCAAAGCTGGTCAATGTGTCTCACTTTTCCTTCCTGAATGACAATGTGGCCATGGTCCAATGGCGCCACATAAAGGTGTCCCCTAGCATGCCGCGGCACGTCAATGTTTTTATTGCCGCTTTCACTACAGCTTATGCCAGGCTTGAGCTGTACAATCTCATGGACTGCTTGGGACGGTGCACGCTGTACCATGATACAGACTCTGTCATTTTTGTCAGCAAGCCGGGTGACTGGGCGCCCCCTCTGGGCGATTTTCTCGGTGAACTAACAAGCGAGCTGGACCCAGATGATCACATTGTGGAATTTATCTCAGGGGGACCCAAAACTTATGGGTACAGAACGGCAAAGGGCAAAACGAGCATGAAAGTGAAGGGGATCACATTGCATAACACCAATTCAAAAGTTGTCAATATTGCATCTCTGACAGGATTGGTTCAGGTCTATGTGAGTAACCCACGTGACACCCCTAGAGAGATCAGGACATCCACGCAGCAGATTGTGCGGGATAAAAGGGGTTTCCATTTAAAAAATAAGACAGTCAGCAAGTGTTTCAAGGTCGTGTACACTAAGCGGCAGCTTCAGTCTGACTACACGACCTTACCTTATGGCTACTAGTGAAGGGTTCGACAATAGACTTCAGCATCCGTTCCCTTGTATTATATCGGCACCGAGTAACTCTGGCAAGTCATATTTCATTAAAAGACTGTTGGAAAATGTGGATTGTACATTATCCAGAGTTCCTGAAAATGTTGTATGGTGCTATTCTTGCTGGCAACCGCTGTATGATGAATTGCTGTGCAAAATAAAGAACATTAAATTTGTGGAAGGAATTCCGGAGTCTCTGTGTGACGATGAACTTTTGCCTCCAAATAAAATCAACCTAATCATAACTGACGGAAAAAGCCTGCGACAATAACGAAGTCGAAAAAGTTTTCACCAAGTACACGCATCACAGAAATCTGAGTGTTATTTATCTGGTGCAGAATCTCTTCTTCCAAGGTAAGAAAAGTCGGACCATCAATCTGAATGCCAATTACATCGTATTATTTAAAAACCCCAGAGATAAATTACAGACGAGCGTACTTGCACGTCAGATGTACCCGCGGCATTCAAAGTTTTTTCTAGAAGCTTTCGAAGACGCCACAAAAGCCCCTTATGGGTACCTGCTCGTGGATTTAAAAGCCGTGACACCCGAGGACTACAGACTCAGATCTGGTTTACTTCGACCGGAGATGCCTGTTGCTTACGTTCTCAAGAAAAAATATTAACGATGTCGGCTCGTATAAAAAGAAACTGGAGTGCCCTGAAAGCTTTATTTGACAGTAACGCCAGACAGAGAAAGAAAATTTTAAAGATGGCATCGCCGGGTTTGCTGAACACTCTTTGTGAAATAGCTTTGAACGTACTGTGCGGTAACATCCCGCTAACCAAATCACAGACTGCAAGACTTAAAAAGCAAAAAAACGGTATTAAACTACTTGCGAGCAAACGGGCATCGTTAAAAAGAAAGAAGAAGGCTATTAACCAGACCGGTGGGGGGTTCATTCTCCCACTTTTAAGCATCGCCATACCGTTTCTCACCAGTCTTTTTCATCGGGGTTAAGTAAAATGGATTACGCTAGGAAAATGTATCTGGTCCCGAAGTCACAACTTGAAAAACTGCATGATGCCACAGCGCCTAAAGATACGATAAGGCAGACTGCTGAAAGCGAGCTGGACATTGCAATACGCAACATTTTATCAAGAACGGATGTTGCTGATCACGAAAAGGTCCGCTTGTATACAGAGGTGATACAGAGATATTTGAATCTGGCCAGGCAAGGTGATAATGAGCCGTTATCTTTGACACTTCCCACTGAAGAGACGGCACGCGCCACTGAAGAGACAGCACGCGCCACTGTTGATGCTGGGGATACAGTCATAGATGATGTGAAAAATGCAGCCCCGCGTAACAAGAAAAAGGTTGAATATATGATGGGTAAAATGCTTGAAAACTCTGCCGTCACCGCGTGGAAACCGCGCGGGGAGTTTGTTTTTAATGGAAAGACTATTGCGGGGTCGCACATGCTCGATTTGCTTAAAAACATTACCAACCCTCGTAATGTTGGCGATGCGAGAAGACCTGTGGGATGGGGCGAGTTTCTACAAGGACTGGCAAGGCTCAACATGCCTTGCTCCCTCATCCCTAACCAAGATGTCTGCCGTCTCATAGAAGCGATCAAGAATCCCACTGATGTGTCGCGTGACAGTACCCCCAAAAGTTTTTGTCATTCTCCACGGATCCGTAGCACCCCGCGGAAATTCTTAAAACCAGACTGGCTTATGTTTTAAAAATGTTTTTTGTGCTTACTTAATAAAACACTGAAACGTGATATTTTGTCTTTGTGGTTTTTATTTAACATACAGTCTTTTTCAAAGCCTCACAACAACATCTTACCGTTTGCATTCTGGTAAACACATTTTTCACACGATTGGTGTATTTAAATTTAGAAACAAAATGAGAAACCATGGCATCTTTCTTTTTAAAATCATTGCTATAAAACGATAGAATTTTAGAAAAAGAAAAGCCTCTACAGCGGTTAATTAAATAAAAAAGGCAATGTTGGCCGCACGTCACGCTGAGATCGTCTTGAAGCTGCTTTGCGTTGTAAACAAGCCGGTCACAGTTCCTTGTCATGAATGTCTTTATGATTCTCGGAAAGTTGGAGTGATCAGGTGGATTCCCGTACGAGTCGAAAAACTCTGCGGAGCTGTCATTGTTCATAAAGAGCGCCAGCCAGTGTTCTCCGGGGGCAGAACTAGGATGTGTATTGACGATGAAGATTGCGGGTAATTTATCAAGCTTTACTTCCTCCAGCTCATCACAAGCTAAAACACCATAAAAATGTCTCGCGGTCCATCGGTTTCTACTAAGGATATTAGATAGCTCCAGGGTATTCATGACTAGTAGTAATCATACAAAATGTTTCTCCTTTGGTTAACCTCGATTATATTGTCGAAGGTCGCGTAAACTATCAGTGTGACAGTCCTGGTCAGAGGTTGACGGAATCTCATCTCTAGGCGCATGTTTCCGCTTTTAACCATAGACAGGTGTTGATTGCATCCTTCGTCCGGTGACAAGTTAAAGGCGTACAAAGTGTAGCCGCTTATGTACTCGTTTCTGTCAACAGCTACAGGATCGTTTTTCAAATGTCTCCCCGTGGCCAGAACCAAGCTGTAATACTCACGGGCAATATTACCCCTGTTAAAATCAGGCTGAAACGGTTTTGCAGGGAATTGCTGACCGTCGACATAAAGCGCTACAAATTCAGCATCGTAATGTTGAAAATTGAAAGGGTTTCGATCGTAAGCTCCCATAAATCCCATGTTGTCCACTAGCCCGATGACAACGGTTTTAGGCAACTGGCCTAGAAACAGATTTTCTTGCGCGCAGACCCGGCTGCCTGCAGCAACGCTGAATGTTTTCATGCAGACTCTCTCGATCGGGTATTTCGCATTGGCTGTCAGCAAGGCACTGGCGTGCCCCAGTTTGACAGCCGTCGGCACAGAAACTTTCATAACAAACAGGGAAGCCGATACGATTTTGAGCGAGTACTGTTCAGCATCTCCGCTCATGAGGCAAAACTCATCTCTGTTTCGAACCATTTTAATTTTGGCATCGACCCCATTTAGCATTAACCTCTCTTGAAAAAATATGTCAGAGTGTATGGGGCCAATCAAATCGAAAACGCCGCTTCTTGCTGAAAATGCTGCTCTTTTCTCTAAGCCCTTGTTATCGCCATCAGGGTCTGTATCTTCCATAGCACCAGAACTGTCTTTATAAAACAGCCTGCAGGTAAACTGCCTGGATAGTGTTCCGGCGCTGTAATTAAGCAGGCACTCTATCATGGCTCTGTAAGGGTACGTATTGCTAGACTGGCTTACTAGCCTGTCACCCAAGGATACATCTACCTGTGAGAAAATTGAGGCGATAGGGTAATTTATGACCCCCACCTTCGCGGCTGGGTCAATGTTTGTCCCATTAGCTTTTGTGATTCGGCACCGCAGGTGCAGTAGCGTGTTGTTGAGATCTAGGTAATCTTCCCCATTACCGGCGATGAAAAACTCCAGGGGGCCATTATCTGTTAAAGCTGAGAGTGGCGGCACTTCCACGTATATGTTCTTATCGATGCTTGCTTGTGTGTATGGCACTGCAAAAATATCCAATTCTGATTTCATGCACTCCTCTGACAGGCTGTGTATGAGGGCCATAGTTTTAGAAAATGTATCTTCTTCTCTGTACTTTTGTGGACGCCTTCTTCTTCTCTCGCTTCTTTTTGCCTACTGAGCTTTTCTTGGTCGACACCTTGTGTTTTTTAGATGCTGTAATTCGAGCCCCGGGGGGTCTTTGACGCTTACCACGCGCCAACACCATGAGCCCGGAGCCCTCTTGCTGTCGTGTTGTTAATTGCCCCGTAATCGCACCGGAAATTATATCCTTTGCAATATTTTGCGCTGCCGATTTTAAATGCGGCTTCGCCATATTGAAAGACCTTTTCAGAAATGGTACGGCCATTCTCAGGAGCCCTCGAAAAAGGCCCCCCAGACCCCCTCCGTACATGACGGGTGCTCCGTTGTATCCAGGGAGTCCGTTACCAGCTTGGTTTCTGTAGTATTCCACATATCTATGTGGATCTGAAAAACCGTCAGCGCTGTACATTATTATTATTATTTCGGGTAGTGCTTAGCCGGCCTGAAATGCAGCTTCAGGATCGTTTTTCCGTACCGGAAGGGTATCGCCTTGTTCTGGTCAGACTTTAACTCGATTACAATATTATCAATGTGATTCTTGCAGAGCGACACGTAATGGATCCTGTCGTACGATATTGTGACCATCGAGTTGTGAGTCCCCGTAATATGTACCCCCCGTAATAGAGGAACGAAACTGTCACCCACTCTTTGGTGCTCGACAATGTCTGAATACACGTAAATTGTGTAAAATCCGACGCATGTGTCTGCTGGATGGTCTATCACCAATCTTTTGAAATACCCCAGGAACAAAACCCAGCATCCTTGCAAGGTTACCTTTCGTTTTTAAAGCCATGTGTGGTGGTCCAACCATATACACTTTGTTTTTTATCGCTCCATAGTCAAGTTTTAGTTTTGACATTCCTAGAGCATCGTTAATTTCACTGATTAGGTTTTCAGTATTTCTGTAATGCCCCGCTTTTAGCTTGTATTGCAGGATTGGCGGTATTGACACCCCTCCGGCCACGTAAAATAATGTGTGTTCTTCCACCAGCGTATCCCACGTTCGCGGGTAGTGGATTTCCGCTAATCCTACTTCCCATTTACCGTTTAGATCGATCGACTTGGCTAGTTTTGTCGTGTAGCTTGATATGGTATTGTGTGGGAAAACATCCATAGATGCGTTGCTAGGGAGCGTAACATAAAAATCGCTTTCCTCCTCCATGGCTGCTTTTGATGTGAATGCATGCCACAGGCACGTACCATCCCAGTTATATGTCGACTATTTGGCTAGCGGGGACCCAGCTGTTAAATTTGTCGGGCCACCCCAGCCATTTCACTAAAAACATTTTTTTGCCCCTTTGCGTTTTTTCCGCGACGATTTTCTCAACTTTGAAGTTTTTGTCAGCAGCGGTTACAGCTCAAAATGTACTGTACTGTTACGTTTTCCATGACAGTGTCACGCACGTAAAGGCAGTGTCTCGTGACTACGCCGGCACTGTCACGGGACAGCGCTGCACTGTACTGTTACGTCTGGCATGCACGTATTGGCAGTGTCTCGTAGTGCAGTCTGACTTGGCGGATTGTCCCGTTGCAGCACAGTTGCCACTGAAGGTATATTCGTCCAAAACAAACCAATATTCAAACATTAGCAATTTAAGTGTCAGTGGGAGTTCTGCTCTTAATCATCACGTTGTCGTATTTATTAGGCTAATGGAAACATAACACGTGGGAAGATGTGAACGTGATTCCTACTGTTACTTAATGACAAAACAAAGAAGTTATGGCAATGAAATGCTATTGTTTTTCATCCAAAGACGCTACCCCTAGTGGTACATGCCAGTTACTTCAGATAGTCACGCTGCGGGGGAAATACGATGTCTGGAAGCGGACTCATAGTCCAACGCTTTGAATAAGCGTATTTTCCACAACACTGTAAGCATTACACTGCTCTACCATTCATTGATTAAAAAAACGATTGAAAACCTGATGTGTAACGAAAGCTATCATAGCTATTCCAAAGACGCTACCCCTAGTGGCACATGCCAGTTACTTCAGATTGTCACGCTGCGGGGGAAATACGATGTCTGGAAGCGGACTCATAGTCCAACGCTTTGAATAAGCGTATTTTCCACAACACTGTAAGCATTACACTGCTCTACCATTCATTGATTAAAAAAACGATTGAAAACCTGATGTGTAACGAAAGCTATCATAGCTATTCCAAAGACGCTACCCCTAGTGGCACATGCCAGTTACTTCAGATTGTCACGCTGCGGGGGAAATACGATGTCTGGAAGCGGACTCATAGTCCAACGCTTTGAATAAGCGTATTTTCCACAACACTGTAAGCATTACACTGCTCTACCATTCATTGATTAAAAAAACGATTGAAAACCTGATGTGTAACGAAAGCTATCATAGCTATTCCAAAAACGCTCCCCCTAGTGGCACATGCCAGTTACTTCAGATTGTCATGTTGTTTTAAGAAATGGGTCGTCCAGTTGGCAAATATAATGCAGTATAACATAAACAATATGGCAATATGCATATGAATTTCAATTAAATTTTATATGGCGTGTTTTACAATAGTCGTCACAAGGCGCTTGACATGGATGTGTTGTAATACATTAATACATTACAACATCATTTGACAGAGTAATACATAACGGCAAGTACTGTGTCATTGTGTGTGTGTGTGTGTGTGTGTGTGTGTGTACACATCTGTCCCTACACTGACAGCCACAGTAAAATTTGCTGTACTAGCTTGACACAATAGCTTTGACACATGCTAGTGATGCCTGTTAGAAGCTAAGAAAACACTGATTAAAATAATATGACTTTACAATGCTTCACGCAAACAATTTAGACAGTATGACAAAAACTCTGATTGTCATAAAATTGACTTTTTTTACTCTTAAAAGTATTTTTTTGCAGAAGGAATGGTCTTATGTGGCTCCCTTCTTCCAGGAAGAAGGAGGGGCTCACTGACTGTGTGCAGTGTGAATAACTGGGCAACCTCTGCTAGGAGGATCTCCACTGTGGGGCCGCATATGACATTAGGCAAATTTCAGGAACACTGGGCTAAATTATAGGATATTATTATTGTCATTAATAATAATAATAATAATAATAATCACTCCTGGCATTCAAACCAGCAACTTTCTGATTGCTGGCACAGAACCCTAGCCTCAGAGCCACAGAGAGAAAAAAAATTACCAATGTTTGAATATTGGTTTGTTTTGGACGAATATACCTTCAGTGGCAACTGTGCTGCAACGGGACAATCCGCCAAGTCAGACTGCACTACGAGACACTGCCAATACGTGCATGCCAGACGTAACAGTACAGTGCAGCGCTGTCCCGTGACAGTACAGCGCTGTCCCGTGACAGTGCCGGCGTAGTCACGAGACACTGCCTTTACGTGCGTGACACTGCCATGGAAAACGTAACAGTACAGTACACTTTGTGCTGTAACCCCTTCTCGTTTTTGTCTTTGTCTATTCTGATCTTTTGTAGCTCTTCTGCATAAAATGTGCCGTCTATGATCTCCCCATCATAATCTTTTATCCTGTACACCGGTGGTGATCTAGGCAGACGTTCGGTGACTGTGAAATACTCGTCCGTAAAAGTTTGCTCATATCCTTTGGCACTGGCGTGCACAGATAGAGACGAGGTGGTGCTGAAGCACTTGCCCTTTTGCCCTCAGTCCAAAAAAGTGCCCTTTTGAAAGACGTGATTTTATTTTTTTTTTTAAAGCTGCGCGATTTAAAAAGGTGTGAAAATAATGGCTTGATTTGTGCCCCTTCTTCAAAGACACCCGAACCCTGTCGCTTTTTCACTGTCACCGTGTCACGTGAACACGCTTGCAGTTCATTTGTTGTGAGGCGTGTAGCAGCGGCATGACATAGGACTACTTGGAGTAGGCATAGTAGGCTAACTATAGCGACTGGGAGCCACGGCGGACAACACGGCAGCTCTTTCCCTTCCCAACCAGTCAGGTAACCCATGAATCGAGTGAAATTATTCTGTTTGCCCTCTAAGACCAACCTGCAATTGTTTTGTTGTGAAGTAGCCTGTCAGAAACTGCACATGACAAACTTTGCCAGCTTGCCCCCTCCATCCATCCATATGGATAAACAAAAAAACGACACATTTAAAATGTAACCTAAACCATTTAGGCAACCCCACTCTCCATCAATTCCGACCTTTTTGCATACACTATTGAAAATATCACGTTATGCTATAGGCTACATGCCGTTAGGCAGAGGGCTCTTTTGAGCCCATTTTTCGTTACAAATTTTAGGATGATCTCACGGAAATCTGTGAATAAATACAAAGTTTTCAAACTGAAGTCAGTGACGGGAAGACATCACACTTTTTAGAGATGGAACTGCAGAAAAACCTAAAACCTTGACATGATTATGAATAATAGAATTATGGACGTTTCTCCGTTTTTGTGGATTAGCCTTTCCATAACTAACGTCAACTACTGTCCTACTTTGGTAAGATTGAAATTAATGTCTTTGACTGTCTTTAGTAGGTGTCTCCTGTGAGAAAGTTAGAACACCGTCCAACTGTCTAAAGATGCAGTCTTTAGCCTAACTGGTTGTTACTGACTCAGCGATGCTCGCAGACATTTACGCACTGTGTTGTGACCTGATTGTGACAGAACAGTGACGTTGTTATTGGTAGTTTGAAGGGTACGGTGTTGGGGGTGCATGTTAAAAGTTTTGAGAAGCACAGGTTAGACATGTTAATTTTTTTTGGTGTAACATATTGGCAACATTAACACATTAATTTGCTAAAGGAAAAATAGGCAGTTCCCCATTTAATGGACACTTGAGAATATGTATGTATATAGTTTAGAGTTGGATACAGATTTTATCTTTTTGTGGTGTGATTTTTGATTTTTAGAGAATGTTTTGAAATAAAAGTCAAATTGCATTTAACCTGTGCGTTTTTTTTTATTATAAAAAGAAAAGGTTTTCCACATATGCAAAAAGTACCCTTTTTTCCCCCTGGAGCACTTGCCCCCCAAAATGTCTGTGCACGCCACTGTCCTTTGGTAAATTTCCCCCATGCTTTCGATACCCTGACCACATCATATTATGACCACACCGATATTAAACTTATAACGACGCTTTTCAGCTGCACCAGGCGTCACGCCATATATGTTGTTGAACACCTGTCCGGCGTTCTCCGTATTCACCTCAACCGGCTTCATTTTAATGGTGCTATGGCTGGTGTTCAGTGGTGTAAAGTACTTGAGTAAATGGACTTCGTTACTGTACTTAAGTATTTTTTTGGCTACTTTGTACTTGTACTGAGTATCAAAAATATAAGCAACTTTTACTCTCTACTCCACTACATTTGTGACTGAATATATGTACTCTTTACTCCACTACATTTGAACGGACGCTTACCGTTACTCGCTACATTGTGATTGCGTGCGACAAGTCAGGATCTTTATCTACCACGGCTAATTTCTTCAAGTATGTCTGGCTGCAGCCTGCAGGAGGGCGGGGTTGGACATCCAACCCCGCCCACATCCAACCCGGCCCATTCGTACCGCGAAAGCCACGCCCTTGTCCAACACGTCTTAAAGCGGAAGCCAAAGCGAACTCGCAGAACGGAATCGTTGTAGTACCTGTTATGTCATTAAGTTAAAAATATTTAGTATCCCAGTGTAATAACAGTGCTATCTATTATTTATTATTTTGTTTGTTAATGTTTCTGCTAGACATACTATTGACTGTCAATTACTGCACAAAGATTTTACTGTGGGACCCGCATGGTTGTTTGTGGTTGTTTTGCTGCTGGTTAAACGTTTCCATCAGTTAGCTGACTATCTAGCCGACTCACTACCAAAACTATGGTAACTAGGTAAAGACCTTCTTGCTGATAATATAGCTTCCATGTAGTTAACAAGACTTGACACTTAAAGACTTTGTGCGTCATCAGATATTACTGTCTGCTCAAACGACTGTTCAGCTTGCTTCCTATGGGTTACTAGTTATTAGCTAGTTAGCAAAGCCACTGTGGTAGCATCCATTAAGGCTGTGCGATATAGCAAAAATATTTTTATCATGATCATATCAAACGATATTGATAATTATCATGGTGTAATTCAAGTCATTATTTTATTACTAGGAGTGCTCCATTTTTGCTTGAAATACCCTTAAGAATTGCCCTTAAGAATTGCCCTTAAGACACCATTAAAGTCAGCTCTGAATTTGTTTTTTTATTAGTTTTTTTATTGTTTTATCTTTTTTTTGAACATTTGAGTTTGACTGAGACTGACTTTTTGTTCTATTTTCTTCTTCTGCCATTTTGAAACATTGAGGTGTTCAATTTAATGTCTATATTAGGAAATAAAGCCTCATAAATAAATAGTTCCTTGTTTTCCACATTTCTTGGTGTTCTTTGAGCCTACATTCAGTACGAGTAAAATACTTAAGTTCTTTTAAAATTGGATACTTTACGACTTTTACTCAAGTCTTATTGGAATTGGTGACTTGTAACTTGTAATGGAGTAATTTATACAGTAAGGTATCTGTACTCTTACTCAAGTATGGTTTTCAGGTACTCTTTACACCTCTGCTGGTGTTATTGTAAGCACTCGCCAGATCTTGTACAATATCCACATACCTTCTTGTATTATAAGCCGTAAAAAAGCGCCACATTCGTGTCTTTAAAGTGCGGTTAAATCTTTCTACTATGGATGCCTTAACGTCATTACCGGTTGCAAAATGTATTATCCCGTGTTTCTCCGTAAGCTTATGAAACGATGTGTTAAAAAACTCTGTCCCTCGATCGGTTTGTAGCTTTTTGGGTATCCGGCCTTCAGAGAGAATGTTTTCAAACACTTTCTTTACCTCTGCACCTGCCTTGCTTTTAAGGCAGCGCACCCATGCGTATTTTGATAGAATATCTATACACGTCAACAGGTATTTAAAATCATCATTCTGGTCCGCGTAAGCCGACAGCTTGCCATTGAGAATCGATATTAGTCACAAAGACTCTATTCCTTTTAAAGTTAAATCTGATCGGTTTATGTAATGTGTATGCATCTTCACCAGACAGCCATGTCGCAACTTGCTTCTTATCCACAGTATGTCCACTTTGGTCATTTATCTGTGACCTGTATAATCTATCGACACCACCAAATGAACAAGGGTTTGATGGCGTATAATAGACACGTTTCAAGTGCTTGTTATCCATCTTGAACCTCTATCAATAATGACACAATGTTTTCATGACTCAACTCATTTTATTTAGAAAAGCATCCAATTCATGGCCAATAAATTATTTCTTATATATTTGTTTTGCCATTACATTCATCTTTATTTTAATATATATTGTAAATATGGCAGATTTTTGTTAAGTTTGAAATTTGACATCAAAGTATAGACATTGCAAAATGCAGTTTGGAACACTTGCAGAAACATTATAAAAGTACATAGTAAGCAATGCTGGCAGTTTGTTTTGATCCCAGATATCTGATCACCAAAGTCTTGGCTACACGAAGATGACTAAATGGTGTAGATGCAACATTCATTTGGATAAATAAATAAGAAAAACCTAACTCATGTCACTATTTCTGGCTCCTTTCATTGAATATGTAGCAACTTTCATGTGTATGAATGAGCCATTGTCACCTGGCCACGTCCCCAACCCCCTTTTATGGCGCTGAAGGGGATGTATCTGGATCGCGTTTCACCGTTGCGCTGTTAATCAAATTACCATGCGAATGCGATTTGAATACGCACTAATGCGGCTATTTAGAATGTGAATAGCGATCTTCGGGTGAGAGCGGCACTACACGCCCCCGATGGAGGTAACACAAAGTAAGATGACATGGTTTAATTTTCTGCCGATTTAACCTAATTAAAAAAACTTTAATACTTCCGACAATGGATGTTTTGAAAAGAAGACAGATTACGGATTTAGCCAGCGTTTTTTTCATGATTCTACATTAAGATTTCAGCGAGATATAAACTGAAATAGACGCGAAAAGTACGCGATGTCGCCGACCACATACTCGACCCCAGAGAGTTAATTTCGGTTTTAAGTTCAGAAATTACTGCCTCGACTGCACCTTGGACTTTGACAGGTGAGGGGTGAGGGTGAAACATCGCGACTGCTTTTGTGATAATATATTTAAACCAAGGGCGTAGATTTGCTCTGGACATTGGTGGGGACCTATGACTCCACCCCCCCCCCCATCCCCTTCCCCACCCACCAACCCCACCACCCCAACTCCGTCCACGGAATGCATGTTTTTTTAATATGCTGCAAAATGCAAAATCACTTTACATTAATACTAGCAATGCTTCGATTGATATTAATCCACTTGAAATGCAATTCATTAAGTTAAATTAAGGAATAGTGTAATGTCAAAGGAATGGAACCACTTAAGGAGTAAATAGTGAGTAAAGTTTTTTTGGTGGCTGGACAATGCCTTTAATAGGCCTCACCTTTGACCCTAACTCTTCCCCTCTGACTGCACTAGTACCTGACAGGATTGCCACCTGATGAAATAGCGTGACAAAAAAGTGAGACATGTGAGTTCAAAACTTTTGCCAAAAACACTAATGAATCACTTACATCCTCAGCCTATCACTCCTCATAATGTTAAATATTAGTATAATCAACATGTATAATACACACACACATATTATAATGTTATATATAATCAACATTCAGATTCACCTCCTGTGACCTTGCCTCTTCACCTAAACTACAACATGGCTGATCTGCTTCTGTCCCCTAATAAAAAAACATTGAGGGATTCCTTATGAGCATTGACAGAGAACGCCTCAGCTTATTATTGGTAACATTGTTAAATCTCAGGACAACTAGGTATAATAATATCAAGTCATCGTTCAACATCACCTGTGACCCCTTCTCTCCATCACTGTCTGATGCACAGCACAGTTGTTTAGGTTCTGTCACCTGACAAAACAGGATAAACACATGCCATTTAAACAGCAATCATTTTATTTCACTTTTTCTGAGTCTTTGTGTGCAAATCTCGAATCAAATCATTAATGTTTGCCAAGTCAGTGAATGCATTTTAAAAACTATTTGTGCGAAGTGGATTGTCTATTGGTGAACTGTCAATAAAATTCTAGCCATGGCAATATTAGTATGTAGCAAATCAATTTCTTTCACAAGACTGATTTCTGACAAATAGTCGTCATTAGATTAGGAGAACTGACAGGGATCATATTTATACTTTTACATTTAGCTGTTTAATCTGCTGTTAGTTTTAAGTCCGTATTCACAGACTATAGCCTGCCCTGCTATAATGAATGTGCGTCAAAGCGGTAAAAAAAAAACCCTACTAGCATTAACGTTAACTGTTGTCGTTACTTTGATGGACTTTGATGGATTCATTAGCGAACTTGAAGTGACTTACACTTTTCTTTGAAAAAAAGCTCCTTATGTCCAGCTTCTTTTTTTTTTGCTGCCGCCATCCTCACATGTGTCACCCAACACACCTTCTTGCACGGGGAAAAAAATCCACTGCATTTGGCGCTGCTTGTATCTGAACGCAGCCACAGCCTCTCACATGATAGCAGGGAAATGCACAGCCAATCAAAATGTTCATATGTGTTTTGGGGGCGGGAGGACTCAAGGAGAGAACGTGATTTATCCCTTTCTGCGTGTCTAGGTTAATGTTGACAGCACGATTGTTTTTTTTTTTTTAAGTGGATTAAATTAATAGTGGGGACATTTCAATGGTCGGAGGATATTGGTGGGGACACATCCCCTCCGTCCACCCTAAATCTACGCCCCTGATTTAAACCATGGTCTATAGGCCTACAGTTTTTTCATCAGCTTTTCAAAATTGTTACAGAAATAAAACGCTTCAGGTTCATAGAGGCACGTGTGCCTCCGCTGGCTCGGGTGATTCACAGAACAGCCGATACAGTTCGCCTTCAAGTCATCTTCGATGATCAGATCCAGAATACAGGCCAGTGACCCTTTGATTATCTTCATAGCAGCATCGGTGAGGCTCCCATCCACAGCATCTTCAGATAATGACAGTCCCGCAAAACGATCGCTGAGCTCATCCATCGTCGGCAAAGAGGGCCTCGATGTGTCCATTAGGTTGGAGGTCTCCTGTGGAGGTTGCTATTGTGACCCCGGCCACACCGCCCAGGTCGGGCTAGAAGGAGGTGGTGGCAGGGGCCACTGCTGCAAGATCTGAGGACGCGGTGGCGGCAGGGGCCACTGCTGCAAGGAGCCCAAGTCGGGTTTAGCAAGGAGCCCAAGTCGGGTTTAGCAGTACCAAGTTACGGGTAGGTGTCGTCGTCAAACTCGTTGCAAGCTCTGTCTGTATGATATCGGAAACAATTTGTCCTTCAGTCGCCATTTTTGCCACCGATTTGACAGAGACGCTGCTATAGGCAGTGGCAGAGGCTGCTGGGATTGCTGTACTGTTCGGGAGTGGTGTAGTCGCTGTGTGCACTTGTGTTGTGTGCCTGTTGAAGCGGTTGATTTGATTTGAATTATCTGTAAAGTATATTTGAGCGTTTGTGTGCCAGCACGGTTACGTGGGTGGTTGTTGTTGTTTTCATTTTTTACTCTTATTTTTACGTGTGTACTTGTCTGTCCTTGTGAGTGTTACCGACAGCTGCGGGCGCGAGTGGCGTTTCTGTTTGCGTCCTTCGCATCAAACACCCGCGGGTAATATTATCGTACATCGGTAACATTAACTCTAAAAGGTCAGTTGCTCCGGAGCTTTGCTCGGTCGCCGGTCGGGGCCGGGAGGACATTTTCCACTTTTTTTCCCGCTCCGGCAGTAGCCTGCTTTGAGAGGGTTTTTGTGGTTTTTTGGCCTCCCTAGAGCAACTTCGCTTTAGTTTAGCTAAACGTGGTTCAGCAGGAAGTTAATCTCGGGTAAGTAATTGTAAATTTGGGTTATTTTAAAAATTAAATTTAAAGGTTGTTATCGCTGACGCTGCGGGATAATTTATAATAAAGTACCGATTTAACGCAAGTGTTAATTTAGTGTTTTAGTGTACTCGGCACTTTGTTTTAACTATACGTTAATTAGATCAACTAAAAGTTTAAATATTCTCTATTAATATACTGGGCTGGGAGTAAAGGACGGGGACATAGTGAGTTAGGTAATTATGGGGCCAGCTCAGTGTTGTGTTTGCAAGATGTTTGCCCTTCTGGATGCTTGCGTCCAGTCGGACTTCGTCTGCGAGCGATGTGGGTTAGTTGACTCACTCATGGTCCAGGTTCGTGACCTAGAGGAGCGACTGGCTCTCATCCAGCATAGCAATGAGTTAAAGGAGAGAGTTAATACGCCTTCTAGGGAGACTATGTGTACGTCACAAGCGGGGAGGGGGGAGAATGATGAACAGGTAGGTCGAGAGAGCTGGGTGAACGTAGGTCGTAGACGTAGAAAAGGGCGTACACAGATCACAGAGGCGGCATCACCTGAAGTAACGGTTTCTAACCGCTTTCAGGTGCTTCCAGCTTTAGAGCCGGAAGAGACTGGGGAGGCAGGTGGGCCCTTGGGCACCAAGGAGCCACCTAACCCCAGTAGGAGGGAGGTTGTGGTAGTAGGGGATTCAATTATAAGAGGTGTAGATAGTTATGTGTGCACCCGTGATAGAGGGTCCCGTACGGTGTCTTGCCTGCCTGGTGCCCAGGTAGGGGACCTTCCCGATCGAGTGGACAGGCTTTTGGCCCCAGCCGGGGTGGATCCAGTGGTCGTGGTGCATGTTGGCACCAATGACATAGGAAAGGGCAGAAGGGCTGTTCTGCAAGATAAATTTATAGAAGTCGCGGATAAGCTTAGAAGCAGAACATCCACGGTGGTATTCTCTGGAATACTTCCCGTGCCACGTGCAAGTCAGGCAAAATTAGCTGAGATAAGGGGATTAAATGCGTGGCTAAAATGGTGGTGTAGGAAAGAGGGGTTCAGGTTTATGGGGCACTGGAAGACCTTCTGGAACAGGTGGGACCTGTTCAAGCCGGACGGGTTGCATCTGAACCATAGGGGAACCAGTGTATTGGGGAGGCGTATGTGCAGAATAGTTGAGGAATGTTTAAACTAGGGACTGGGGGGGCAGGGAGGTCAGTTAAGAATTTATGTGGGGAGAGACGGAAAGCCCAAATAAATATTAAAAGTAGACACTGTAAAAGGCCTACCATTAGTGGTCTGTATTTGAATGCTAGGAGTATTAGAAACAAAATTAATGACTTAGAGGCTTTAATTTCTTCAGACAATTACGACATTATAGGAATAACTGAAACATGGATGAGTGACAATGATGGTGATGAATATAATATGGATGGTTATACGTTGTTCCGTAGAGACCGGATAGGCAAGAAGGGAGGTGGTGTTGCAGTATACGTAAAAGAAAACTTGCAGGCAAGGGATCTCACTGATAAAAATAAAAATTCAGAAGCTGTATGGATCAAACTTGATGCTAAAGATTCAAATGGCCTAATTGTCGGGGTTTGTTATAGGGCACCTAATGTAGCTGTAGAGGAAAGCAGAATATTATATGATGATATCAGGATTATGAGTAATAAAAATTATGTGGTGGTTATGGGTGATTTTAATTTACCTGGGATACAGTGGGACACAGTCTCTGGCTCTTCTGTAAATGAACTTGAGATGGTGGAATTAGTACAGGATTGTTTTTTTACTCAGTTTGTTAATACTCCTACCAGGGGAGAAGCCCTTCTTGATCTCGTTTTTTGTAATAACCAGGATAGGATTGGAAAATTAGAGGTTTTAGACCCATTGTACGGTAGTGATCATAACATGGTTAAATCCGAGGTTAATTTTAGTGTCCGAAGAGCAAAGTCTAAATTAAAAGTATACAATGTTAGGAAGGCTAACTTTAATGGTATGAGACGGAAATTAGAAACTGTAAACTGGACAGAGTTAAATAGCAAAACAGTTGAAGAGGCATGGGAATTTTTCAAAAGCACATTGTTGCAAGTGCAAGAGGACTTCATACCTGTTTCCAGCAAAACTAAATCTAGGAAACGGCAACCAAGGTGGTTTACTAAGGAAATTAAGAATAAAGTCAGGAGGAAAAGGGCTCTGTTCCACAACTGGAAAATAACTAATGATTTCAAAATCAAGCAGGAGTATCTAAGTCTACAGGCAGAGTTAAAAAATGACATTAGGCTATCAAAGAGGGATGTAGAAAGAAAAATTGCATTGGAGGCTAAGCATGACAGTAAAGGTTTCTTCCAATATTTTAACTCCAAGAGAGCACTAAAAGCTGAAATCACTAATTTGCAGGATAGTAAGGGCCTTATAATTGATAACGAAATTGATATGGTAAACGAGTTTAATGATTATTTTTCAAGGGTGTTCACAATAGAGAACACAAGTAACTTACCACCAATTAATACGAATACAGCATCGTCTATGACCAATATATGTATAACTGAGGTTGATGTGATACTAAGCCTAGCTAAACTCAAAATAAATAAATCGCAGGGGCCTGATGGCATCTTACCTTTAGTCTTGAAAGAGATGAGGGATATTATTAGCCAACCTTTAGCTTTAATATTCCAGAAATCGTTATCTGCGGGTGTGGTACCATCAGATTGGAAGCATGCTAATATAACACCCATATTCAAAAAAGGGGATAGAAGTAATCCAGCAAACTATAGGCCAATCAGTTTAACTAGCATTACTGGAAAAATAATGGAAGCTATAATTCAAGTGAAAATGGTAGATTACCTAGATGCAAATAACATTATAAAGGGTAGCCAACATGGATTTAGGAGAGGTAGATCCTGCTTAACGAATCTGCTTGAGTTCTTTGAGGAAGCTACAAGTGAAATTGATCACAAAAAGGCCTATGATGTGATTTACTTAGATTTCCAGAAAGCCTTTGATGTTGTCCCCCACAAACGGCTCTTTTTAAAGCTTAAAGCTGCAGGAATTTTAGGAACTGTGGCAGCTTGGATCAAAAACTGGCTAACTGATAGGAAGCAGCGAGTAGTTATTAGAGGCACTATGTCACAGTGGGCATCCGTTTATAGTGGGGTACCGCAGGGTTCAATTTTAGGACCACTATTGTTCCTAATTTACATTAATATTATTGACACGAATACATACAGTAAACTGGTTAAATTTGCAGACGACACTAAGGTGGGCGGGGTAGCAGATACTAATCTAGCAGCAGAGAGGCTTCAACGGGATCTGGATTTAATTAGCGAATGGGCTGATACTTGGCAGATGAAATTTAACACAGATAAATGTAAGGTAATCCATGCAGGGAACAGAAATATACAGTACAGATATTTTATGGGTTCCACTGAAATAAAGGTAGCTGATTACGAGAAAGATCTCGGTATGTATGTTGATGCTTCCATGTCCCACTCTCGCCAATGTGGGGAAGCAATAAAAAAGGCGAACAGAATGTTGGGTTATATCTCTAGATGTGTGGAGTTTAAGTCAAGGGAGGTGATGTTACACTTATATAATTCCTTGGTAAGACCCCACCTAGAATACTGTGTGCAGGTTTGGTCACCATACCTCAAGAAGGACATTGCTGCCTTAGAAAAGGTGCAACGAAGAGCTACGAGAATGATTCCTGGTCTTAGAGGAATGTCTTATGAGGAGAGGTTAGCAGAACTTCGTCGTTTGTGCTTAAAATACGGTGTTTTATCTTGTCAGTGTTTCGGACATGTCTCTACTTGTTTAAATTCCGCCTGCTTTTCTTTCTTTTAAAAGTTAAAGTTTGGGACGTGTCGTTTGTTTAAAAATACGGTGTTTCGCTGCTTTTCTTTCTTTTAAATGTATCACTAAAGTTTTGCCCTAGCTTACGTTCATCCTGCTATATGTTTTATTATTCCTTAAAACGTTATTAAAAATTACACATTAATAAAATACATGTAATGTATTTTTATTCTATTAAAGTTTAACAAACACCAAACCATACGACCCCCTATCGGCAACACGTGGCATAAGCATGTATACCATTTGGCCAAAACCCCCCTCCCCCCGACCAATCAGAACAAGGGATACGCCCACATCCCGCTTATGACGTCATAGATGGGAGAGAGCTTTAAGCTCCGCCCATACTGCCAACTAACCTTTTTTTTTGGTGTACGTTCTAAGCGATATCGGCAAATGGAATAATGCATTACGCGAATTCGGGACATTGAAATTTTAACGTTGTATTGGTGTAAACGTTATAAACGGGGTACGTTGTACCGAGGTTCGACTGTATAGGAAAAATTGTCCACGGTATTAACGCACTTTCGAGGCATTAGTGTTTTGTATTGTAATTAAATGGATAAAATAACAGTTTTATGTAACAGTAGCTTAAACTGTGTCCCATGAAGTCTGAAATAATTTAAATGCTCAGCCTTTCTGACTGGGCTTTATGCAGTACACTGCTGACGTCAGCTTACTTCAGCAGCCTCCTGGTATTAGTACTGCTTTGCATCAGAAAACGATGCAATAAATTCTGGATGATGTGTGCATGATGGTATTATGCAATGTGATGTAATATTACATCATAATAGGCTTATTTAGGATGTTGTTACAGTCCTGTTGGATAAATTTACACGGTGAAACATAGAAAATTAACTATATGAAATATCTTCAAAACGAGAGGCAAAAAATTTTCATGGTCATATTTGTGTTCAGCACACCAAGATACTACAGATTAGGACCTTTTTAAGTCAGTAACAATTTCAGTGTTGACCAGTGTTATCAAAGAAGGGCACATCTAACTTTGGGGGAGGGAGGTACTTTCATTTTTTCAGGCGAAAGGGACAGGAACTCAGCCTATTACCTCCCATAATTTTTGGTTTGATACGCACAGTGAATCAAATGAAAGTTCAGCACGGAAAACATTAAGCTATTGTGGCTGTGAGTTGAGTATACCTAATGTTGGTTACAATTAATCATAATTGGTGGTTAGGGAACATTTTGGTTTTCCAATAAATTACACCATCACCGGAGATAGTAGTTGTGTCAGCTCTATTATACCAAACTCACATATGCTGCTGGAAACATCTCCAACTAATTTAAGACAGCATCTGATTGTGTGTGTGACTGGAGCAAGGCAGAAACAGCCTCTGCAAGCTAGCCTCCCCATGGCATTTCAGGCATCAGGAAAATAGAAAAAAAAAGCTACAGGGGTGTTCATCTCTAAAGATATGTGATCATACTCGACAGCAGTTCAAACATCATAATGGTCGTAATGAAGTATTTAATAATAATAATAATAATACATTTTATTTATAATGCACTTTTCATTAACAAAATCTCAAAGTGCCACATTAAAAACAACAAAGTTAAAAACATCCATAAAATCTCACAACTACTAAATATGATATCTCAGCAGTTGTATGCTTTCCTAAATAAAAAGTCTTCAAATTTGCTTTGAATGAGTCCAGGTTCTGTGTAACTCGCAGCTGGACAGGAAGATGGTTCCATAGCTGTGGGGCAACAGAGCAAAAAGCTCGACCTCCCATAGTACAAAGCTTAGTAGAGGGAACTTGAAGTAGCATGCTACCTGATGATCTGAGGATGCGGTTGGAGGTTTGCAAACTAATCAAATCTTGAAGATATGAAGGTGCCAGGCATTTGGACATACATTTATGGGTTAACAGAAGAATTTTGAACTCGATCCGGGAAGAAACAGGGAGCCAATGAAGTGATTTGAGGATGGGAGTAATACTGTACAGTATGTTCAAATTTCCTTACTCTCAGTAGGATTCTTGCAGCGCTGTGTTGGATGTATTGTAACTTTTGTATGTCTTTAGCAGGAATCCTAGCAAAAAGTCCATTACAGTCATCCAGCCTTGAGGAAATAAAGGCGTGGACAAGTTTCTCTGCATCTGGGAGGGTTAAAAGAGGGCAAAGTTTGGAGATTTTTTGTAGATGGTAAAACGATGTCTTACACAGATGTTTTATGTGGTCGCTGAAGGTCAACTGCGGATCAAACCGAACCCCCAGATTAGTAACTGAGGAGGAGAAAGTAATGGCCTGGCCATCAAAGGTGAACTGGAGTATAGGAAAAGAACTTATCTGGTGGGGGGGTGCCAACAAGGAGTCCCTCAGTTTTACTGCTATTCAGCTGTAGAAAATTGATGTTCATCCAAGCCTTAATTTCCTCCAGACATGCAGTGAGGTGCAGGATGGCTTCTGAAGGGTTTTGGGCAGTTTTAATGTATAGCTGCGTGTCATCAGCATAACAATGGAAGAACAGCCCATGTCTGGTGATGACGTGCCCAAGAGGTAGCATATAGATGGTAAAAAGGATAGGACCAAGAACTGACCCCTGCGGAACACCACATGTGACGGTGGACAGCCTAGATGTACATCCTCCCAACATGACATGTTCAGTCCTTCCAGACAGGTAGGACTGGAACCACTGCAACGCAGTTCCTGAGAGTCCAACTGTATGATGGAGGCGATCCAGGAGAATGGTATGGTCCACTGTATCGAAGGCTGCTGACAAATCCAGGAGAATAAGTAAGGATGGCGCACCTGCATCAGCTGCCATCAGTAAATCATTTGTCACCCTAAGCAGTGCCGTTTCCGTGCTATGGGCTGAACGAAAGCCTGACTGGAACTTCTCAAACAGATTATTACATTTAAGATAGCTCTGAAGTTGGATAGCAACTATCTTTTCTAAAACCTTTGACAAAAAAAGTCAGGTTTGAGATGGGCCTGTAGTTTGCAAGTACCTCTGGATCTAATGAGGGCTTCTTCAGCATCGGGCGAATGACATTCGATGTGTCCACACACACAACTACATATGTCTTAGAAAACATGGTGCATGTGAATATCTGGGATATATACTCAGCAACAAAAAAACGTAAGCACCCAGATGTAATAGTTCGATTTAGATGTAATTTGGTACACGTGCAGACCAGCGATGGGTATGTAAATGATTCGATTTGCAAGTAGCTGGTACATCTAGTCACCAGACACAGAAGATGCCTTGTAGACACATTAGACAGAATTACCAGCACTTGATGGAGTTTGATAGGGATTTGCATGATGCAGATATCAATCGGCCGATGTTGGAACCCATCTGCATATGAGGGCACCCATAGAAATCATGAAGGTTCCAGTCACCCAAGCAATACAGAACCCCATGACGTCTGCGCCTGTCATCCAGACACAGGTATTGTACTCTCTACAACACCCCTTGTTACCCCGCACTGTCTCTTAATGTTTGGCATCAGTCAGACTACGGGTTTACCGTCCCAAGCATAGACTGCCGTTAACACCAGTGCGGAGACGGCTGCATTTGGAGTGGTGCCATAACCAGGAGGAATGGACCAATGAGAGGGAGAGGGAATGCCGCTTCTTTCAAAAAGATTTATGACCTAAAGATCAAAGGGTTATGGGGTTAATTATTTCCAGATGTTGCGGCTGGTGTGAAATTTGTTGCGGGTGGTTTTTAATTATTTATTTATTTTGACATTTGTCAAAATGATATGAAGTGGAAAATGGCTTGGCGTGTGGGTGCTTATGAATACGAATGGGATTTGTCTGATGGTGTTGGAGCCCGTGCTATGAGGGTGATGGCTGGTGGTGCTGAGCGGGCTGGTTATCTTATCGAGTGTGACCATACGCTGGGGCTGCTAGTGGTGTTGTACTGTTGGAAGGTGAGCGATGTCCCTGGAGGTCTGGAGCCTGGAAACGTTATGGATAAGGAATTCTACTACCCTCTGAGGCTGGCTGTGTCTACAAAGGACTTGGTCATTCTGAGAGTGGTGTTGGAGCTTATCCCGGTGTTGTACGAGTCTGAAAGAAACTCTGGGAAAATGAGAGAGTTGGGCGAAAAATGAGAGGAGGTGTGTCTGACGCTATCCTCCAATAAACGCTTTGCACCCCCCCCTGCAGCAGTTTATCTGTGTGTCTGTGTCTGTGAAAGTGGCAGGGAGGGGAGGGGGAGCGGGTAGTGTCTGACCCCTGCAGCAGTCCCATTTGTGTTTCTGTGAAAGTGGCTGGGAGGGGAGGGGGAGCAGGGTAGTGTCTGACCCCTGCAGCAGTCCAGGGAGTGAGGGTGACCCCCCCTTTTTCTTTAATGTGTGGTTATCTGAAGCAGCTTTAAAAAATATAAAAAGCTTTTTTGAAGTTGGGGAGAGTAGTTTTCACATACAGTGGTTATTTACATCCCCGTAGGTCACCCCGGTCAAATTGTATCGGTCTCTGTCCGTGTGCAATTACATCTAGAAAATAAATGTCAGCTACACATCAAATTGACATTTTGTCTTTCAGTGCATGAAAAGGTTTTTTGAAGTTGGAGGTAAAGTAGGGGACGGGTAGTTTTCCCATACACCTGTTATTTACACCCCACCATAGATCATCCCGGGTCGAGCGAAACGTCTGTGTCTGCGCATAACTACAATCAGAAGATGAAAGGAAACACAGTGATGTACATCAAATAGACATCCGACTTTCTTAATACATCAGATGATGCCACACATACAGTCGCTCTTTAGAACGTCTGTGGCCTTGGCCTGGAGCCGATGTCGTCAGACGGTGCCCAACCTTCTCAGGGTGTTTCGACCCTTATCCGCTACACCCTCCAGTCGGCGGGTCGGCAGTGGTGGCCAGGTCACTGCCCATCAGCTGCAGGCCTCCAGCCCCCCTCCTCCCTTTTAAATCACAACCAACAAGAGGCTCTTTCTGCTGCCTCTCCAATCCTGCGCACAGCTGCCTTGCGGTCCTTGCCTGATACGCCGAGTGTAGTGAGCACCGACCATACAGACTGTGCTGGAAACCCTCTACACCCCACCTCCACTGGAAACAGCCACGTTTGCCATCCTTCCTCTCTGCACTCCATGATGAGGTCCTGGTATTTCAGATACTTCCTCTCATGGGCCTCATCACAGCCTTCTTCCCATGGGACAGTCAGTTCTACCAGGATGATCTTCTTTGCCTGCTCTGCCCAGATGACTATGTCAGGTCTCAAGGTGGTCTGGACGATGGGGGGGGAAATAAGCTTCCTACCCGGGTCAGCTATCATCTCCCATCCTTGTGCCCCCTAGAGGATGTTGGTCCTGGTTCTCCCCTGCCCTGATGAACTGCAACGCTGGTGTTTGTGGCTTGAGTGGTTGCGGTCTTCTCCTGGGCCCTCATTTATCAACCGTTCGTAGAAACTGTCCTAAATTCTATCCTACGAATGAAATTTAGAATGTTCATAAGTACAAAAAAAATCCAGATTTATCAAACGTGCGGAGGCCAGTCGTACGCATGTTTGTAAGTAATCAACTGTTGATAAATCCCATATGTTCTTACTCAGGTACTTGTGCCCGTTCATAGTCATTTGCATTCAGAAACGCCCTCAATTGACCATATTTGGTAACACCACGTCCTTTAAAAACCATGCAGAAAATCCTTGTTTTTCCCCCGAAAATAATGGCAAAGAGAGCAAAAAAAAGAAACTTTAGTGACAGTGAGATCGAGGTTCTCGTTGCCGAGGTCAAAATGAACCAAACATTGCTGTTTGGTTCTCTCAGCTCCGGGGTAACCAATAAAAAAAAGAATGCTGCCTGGGAGAAAGTGACAGAGGCAGTAAATGCGGTCGGGTGAGAAGGGAGGTCCCCGTCAGAAATAAAAAAAAAAATGGTTCGATATCAAACTAAATACAAAAAAACGTGTCTTGGCACACAGACGGGACAGATCTGCTACCGGGGGTGGACAGATCACTACAGAGCTGACGACGTTTGACACGCGTGTTGCCAGCATTATTGGAGACACTGCTTTGTCTGGCATCAGTACGCACGGAGACAGTGACAACCTGGCTTCACCAACAGATCAAGCAGGACCATCCAGTTTCCATAATGAAGGTAAATCAAACAGTTTGCAAACCTTTTATTTCAAAGTGTAACAACATCCTTTTAAACTATATAATGAAATCAGGCGCTTGATGTGACACTTAAAAAATAAACTGAGATTTTACTAGAAATATTCTGTCAAAGTAAAATGTTTGTTTTAATACAGAAGCTGTGCCAAGTCCCATGGTCACGCAGGAGGAGCAGCCACGGGTCGAGCAGCCGGTGCAGGGGCCGTCAGTGCGTCGGGAGCCAAAGGTATTGACTGACACGGTCCTAAGAAATCAAGAGGAGACAATCAAGTCGATCAACGAACTGAAGCAGCAGTTAGTAACGCTGAACAATGTTTTTGTTGAGATCAACGAATCTCTTAAACAAATTGCTGCATGTGCATCATACATGGTAAATAAAGTGTTACCAGTTTAAGTTGCAAAAAATAGTTTTTTTTCCTTCAATTAATGTGCTGTTTGTTTGATTACCTAAAATCTCTGAATTATCCTCGCTCTTGCCTGAATGGCAGCAGCATTGGGCGGTGGAGGAGGCTCTGCGTCAGGCATGGGGGGGTCTTGTATTGGGGGTTCCGGCAGAGGGATGCCTTTTCTGGTGGCCAAGTTGTGGAGTACACAACAAGCCATGATTATGCGGCACACCTTTTCAGGTCGATATTGCAAGGTATCTCCGACGCTTGACAAACACAGCCATCGACCTTTCAGGAGACCTATTGCGCGCTCCACTGTGGATCTCGTCTGCGCATGGGCTCTGTTATAATTTTGCTCCTGAGCGGTCGCTGGGTTTGGTCGCTGAGTCATGAGCCACGGCTTCAATGCATAACCTTGATCACCTAAAACATAAGGTTACAATAACTGTTGGATATAATTGCTCAAGCAATAACATTTTTAAAAACTGTCACACTCACCAATAAGCCATCCATCCTCAACATCACCTCTCTCGAGACGCACTCCAACTGAGCTGTTTCGCACGATAAATGAATCATGCGTTCCTCCAGGCCACCGGGCAACAAAATTTAAAATGCTTAAATGAGCATCAGCAATTACTTGAACATTAATGGAATGAAACCCTTTTCTATTGACATAATTAAATTCGTATTGTGATGGTGTTTTTATTGCAATGTGTGTGCAATCTAGTGCTCCTATGGTATTTGGAAATCCCGCAATTGCGTAAAATTCTTGTTTGATTATGGCTTGTTGTTGATTTGTCCAAGGAAACTGGATGTATTTTGGGCTCAGGGAAATGATGGCATTCAACACGGAGGGCATAATCCGGCTCAGTGTTGGCTGTGAAATGCCCGATCTGTCTCCAATCTCACGTTGGAAAGTGCCGGTGGCTAAAAATCCCAGGGTTGACAATAATTGAATTTGGACTGGAATAGGATTCGTGCGGTTGGTCTGTCGCTCCAAAAAAGGTCCCAAATCACAGCATAAACCCATAAGGATCTCTTTCGGGAAGCGGTATCTGCTCAGAAGCCACTCTGAACTATCACCAAGCAGATCAGTGCGCTCTCGGAAGACGCGTTCCCTCCGGAGTGCACGGTTTGCCAAATCTTCTAATAAAGCCAGATCAGCCATGCTACATTTTCATATACCCATCGGTCACAGGTCTCTGTTATAGGTTCTAACACCAATTAGGCGACAAAGCTGTTTCTCAACAAACATAATTACTTATTGAGTATATATCATTTTTAAATGAAGAACACGCGTGGATAACTGAAACTTTCAATATTGCATTTCCCCTGTTCTACCACTAGATTCTGTGCGTACGCATGGTCGGAGCTGTTCTTATATTTAAGAACATTTCTAAGTATAAGTACAAGATGGTAAATTCCACACTTTGCGTGAAAATGTTCTCACGCAAAAAATACGCACAAATCTGTGCGTAAGAACGGTTGATAAATGAGGGCCCTGGCCTGCTCCAGGATGTCTGCAATTACGCTGAGCACCTGATCATGCCACCACCTGTATCTCCCCTGGGCCAGAGCTGTTTGATACCCTGCTAGAATGTGGGAGAGTGTGCCATTCTTCCCACACAATTTGCAGAGTGGATCCTCCCTCAGGCCCCACCTTGCCAGGTTTGCAGGTGACGGGAGTGTGTCATATACAGACCTCAAGAGGAAACTCACGCGGAACGGCTCCAGCCTCCAGATTTGACACGCTCATCTTTAGAGTCTCTGAGTATCATTGCCACCCTTCACTTGGCCACCTTGAACTCCTCCACCACAGATGAGAATGGAAGCTGAAGCTGGCCAGACCAAATATAGAGCCCCACTGCTGTGAAGCTGGGAGGGATACCAAGCCACCGTCTCAGATGTTTCTTTATTCTCTTCTCCAACTTCTCCACTGCAGTCACTGTAATCTAGTATAATTAAGAAACAAGTTAAACAAGTAGAGATATGCCCGAGCGAAACACCGTATTTTAAGCACAAACGACACAAGACCCAAAATTTTAACCTTTTAAATCATTTAAAGAATACTGTGTGTTTCAAGCAAATGACACAAGTCCCAAACTTTAACTTTTTAAAAGAAAGAAAAGCCAGAGCAGGCGGAATTTAAACAAGTAGAGACATGCCAGAGCGAAACACTGTCAAGATAAAACACCGTATTTTAAGCACAAACGACACAAGTCCCAAACTTTAACTTTTAAACAAGTAGAGGCATACCCGAGCGAAACAAGCACATACATTTTAGCACAAGTTTTTAAAAACGAGAAAAGCCGTAATCAGTTTAACAGTTTATTTCAATGTAAAAGAGAAAAAGCATTTTCACCAAACACTAAGATCCATCGATAGTGGCTCTGGGTTCCGTCAGTGTAGCAAGGCGGCCATTATCCCGCAACGGAGCGAACCCGGCATGCTGCCGGCCAGTTCAAAACTTGCGCGTCAAATGAACAACGGTGAGGGGAAGGGGACGTGCTCGCGCCGACACACGTTCAATTGGCGATCGGCGGAAATTGTTAGCCTGAGGCTAGCCATGGCCCTTAATTGTGAAAGCACACCGCAATCCTGACAGAATGCGCATTAACTCTATTTGTTAATCTGACTTATTTGTAAATAGTATAAAATAACATATTTCTAATTTAAATAAAAGTCGATCTCTAACACCACACCTCGGGTTGTTTAGCGACATTTAGCTAGTCATCTACATTTGGTTAATCAAATGAATAAAACATTATAACTTACAAAAGATGTATTTACTTGTATTTCATTTTATTTTAAACAAGATGCCCTGATTTTATTTAAATACATTTAATAGCTGTAGGAACTGGTGAGTGGTATTTAGCAACATACTATGTTAGAATAATGCCATGGAAATATTTTTAAGGCATAATGCCATCAAACGTGCCTGCTAAGCATATCACAGCGGACATGCACGGAAGTTCGCACCTGCCGGAGGAAACATGGGGGTAGAATCAAACAGGCCACTGGCTTTGAGATAGACTGGTCATCCGTTCACAAGTTATTAAACATGGGGTAGAATCATCCGTTCCCGGGCCACTTTGGACATATGGTGTAGTCATAAACCGTCGCGGATGTTTACACGAAACCATGCATCAAACAAAGAATAATGATTCGTAAGACACCCCATTTCAAAATGGTAGCAACAAACAGAGCGCCATGTTATTTCAAATAAGTCCCCTTAACCCTGACATTTTTTAAAGTAATGAAGCACTTTTCTGCCAATTTGAATAATAAAATGCCCTAAACATTTTTGACAACAAGAATTAAGGAATAACGCCAGTAATCCTTGTTAAAATGAGCGTACGACATTAACCCAGAAACGGGGAAGGTTAAAAGCCACCATGTCACTAGTTTTAAACTAGAAATAATTCTCTTTAACATGAACGTGCTGTCGCTGACTCCGGGGAGTAGGTCCGTATAGGAACTATAGTAAGCAGCATCAAGCATCAAAAACATATTTTAAAACTGACAGAATAAAGCATTAGTTATTTTAATAAACACGTTTTTTCAGTAAATATTTGTTCACGCATACAATCAAACGGGTCAGGGCTTTAGAGTTTAACTTCAGGTCTGTGAAATCAGGCGTAATTATTTGTCAGGAGAACGACGTGTATGCAGACCCAAAGCACACTAACTTAGGCGTTCACACAACTTATCGCAAAAAAACAGATAGAAATAGACTTGTAAAATTTAAAGAAAAGATATTAACTGTTTTTGTTAATGTTTAAAGGTATAAAAAACTTCGAGGGGTTCTGTCAAGACACAATCTACGAAAGACATGAATCAGCTGGTATGGACGGAGCAACACCCCCTCCTGTACCCAAAGCCTTATTAGATGAAATCGACAACATCAACAACGCGTTCGGACCTGATAATGAAAATAATATGCTTTACTTTGCTCAAAACGACTTGCCACCCGCAGCGTCTGGTGAAGCGAGGGTCGAAGAGCCCTCTTCCCTACCATCCTTAGAGAAAATGAAAGGGGCTCTGATTCAGACTCTGAACCAGAAGGGGGATGGGTGCTGCCTGGCGACAAGGCTGCATGGTCCCCAGCGGATTCTGAAATGTTGGAGGCCTTGTCAGACATAGATCATGTACGGGATTTGGGAGAATTTGAAAATGCCGATGTTGAACAGGAAGGTGCTGGTGGTGGTGACGTGGAAAAGATGGATCCCCACCTGACGGGGTTGTACAACGCCATAGATTCAATAATGTACAGATTAATTTCCATGAATACTATGAAAATGTAATCGGGGGTTACAAAATATTGTGAATGAGATGATACCTTACGCCGCATGGGGAGCTAATATACAGGTCACCCTGCGCGGTGATTTCTTAAACAACGAGCTGTTGCAAATTGTATGGTATGGGGAGGGGGAGCTGACAGACTTCCAGCAATTGCTGGATCACCTGGTGCAGTCTAATCAAGAAATTTTAAATGATTCCAACCTAGAAGTAATCGTAGATGTAATCAATACCCCATGCTGCGGTGGGAACAAACGAACACTACAGACCATGCTAGCTACAGAAATAATTTCTAAAAAAGGCAAACACATGTTTATCATTAAAAACAACAGCAGAGCGTGTTTCGCCATAAACTTGGCGCATCTGCTCCATGAAAACCTTACTGATGCAGAGGGTGAAAAGCTCGGCCTGGAGTTAAAAGGAGAAAGCAGGATTCACCCCCGACCACGCTGTTACTTTGAATGACATTATCAATTTTGAGAAATTCATTCATTGCAAAGCAGTGCTATATTATCAACAACCGTATTCAAACAATCTCCACATTTACCAGACCCCCACACCTACCGGCAGTAGACAGGTGGTGTATTTCTTTTTATACAAACAGCATTTTTACAGCATTAAATGCGTCACGGGTTTATTAGGGGTGAGCTACATTTGCACAAGCTGTTTCAAAGGGTACGACTCGCCTCACACTCATCGTTGCGAAAAATTCTGCAGCGTCTGTCAGACTACTTGTAAAGAAGTTGAAACTACCCTGGGGATAGTGTGTGAGCATTGTAATTTCAGATGCTTAAATAACGTGTGCTTCGAGCGTCACCGTATGACTTGGGTCTGCCCCGTTAGGGGGGAGATTGCTAGCCCCTGTGACAAGTTCAGAAAATGCAAAGCTTGTGGGGGTAACTGCTATGTAAGTCCCGTGAACCCAAAACTGCACTCGTGTAGAAGAGTAAAATGTAATATCTGCGACGGTAAACTCCACACAGCCGAATCCGACATAACCACGCCACATCTTTGCTATTTAAATCCACCGGAGAAGCCTAAAAAAGGGAAACGTGGGAAGCGGGTAAGGGTGAGGGGAGTAAAAAGATGCCCAAATATCTGTGATTCTACTTTTTATTTGCAGTTCCAAACCAACAAAAACAGACACACATATCACAAAAACCGCACACGAACACAAAAGGAGAGAGAGAAAAGAGAAAAAAAAACATCCCAAGACAAGCAAACCAAAAAAAGGAGGGGGCGGGAGGCAGATCAAATAATAAACATAACCATTAGCAGGACCATCATACTACTGACCCAGAGTATTGTTAATTGACAAGTAGAGTCCCATCCATGCACTGATTGAGCAGACGCTAGCTTTGTTCAGTCTAGCTGTAGTCTCTTCTAAAGTTGCAATGTTGAGCAAAGGCACAATCCAGTAACTCTTCAAATTAGTGTCTGCTTCAAACCACAGTCGAAGGATTGCTTTTTTGGCAGCAGTGAGGCCTGCAAATAACAAACGCTTTTCGTGTATAGCAGGGTTATTCAACTCACGGTCCTCGAGGTCCGAGCACTGCTGGTTTTCCAGCCTTCCTTTACCTGTCAGTCAGGTGTGAAGCCTCTGACCAATCAGAATCAGTCATTATTAAACAACTACCTGGGAGAACTGAAAACACGGCCTGGATTTTGAATTGAGGTCCAGAGTTGAAGAACCCTGGTGTATAGTAAGCACAAGCATAGAACTGTCATTCAGTAAACAGAGACAAGGGTTCAACACCAGAGCAACACTGAGGAACATATAAAGAACATACTTCCAAAATACATATATGATGGGACACTCCCAAAACATGTGAAGGAAAGTGCCTGTGGCAGTTTGGCAAAGAGTACAATGTGGGCTCTGAGAAAGATTCATTTTGAAGCGTATATGAGGTGTTGTGTAAGTTTTATGAATTAACTTATAATTAATTAATTGATGTGCTAAGCATTTTGATGTCAACGGCAAATTAGACCAAATCACATCCCAATCAGGTTGGGCACCCACCAGTCTCAACTCCCTGTCCCATACCGACATAATAGACAGCGGTTTCATGGAACTTATCAACAGGAAGTTGTACAATTTCGTAACTAGGTGTCTGGAGCTGCCACTGAGGCTGACATGGGCAGACAGGGGGTGTGAATGCCAGGGTACTCCATAAGCCCGCATTGCTGATTTCAACTGAAGATGAAAATAGGAGGTGCCCGGAAGTGAATACTGAAGCTGAAGGTCTTGGAATGTCTGTAGAGTGTTATAATCGCAAATGTCGCTGAGAACACAGATGCCTTTAGACAGCCAGATGGGAGAAATGAATGGTCGTCCACCTGACATTAAACAGGGGTTGTTCCATATCGGGGAGGAAAAAGTGAATTTGAATGGCCCATCCCAGTATCTTTTCAGCATTATGCCAGGCTCTCAATGTAGTAGAGAGGATAGAACCATATCTTAACATATTTTGTCGCCGTTTTTATAAAAGGTATATCTGTAAGTTGATACGGATATACCAAGCCCGCTTCTATTGATCACCATGAAATCTGTGAGCCTTGGTCCATCCAAACGCGTATAGACCAGATCTGAAACACGAGAAAGTAAAATTTCAAATTAGGGATGGCAAGCCCATCCTTCGCTTTGGAACGCTGTAAAGTGAATAGACGGATCCTAGCTCGTTTGCCAGTCCAAATAAATTTAGAAAATTGTGAATGCACATTCTCAAAGAATTTGGGAGGTGGCTGAATAGGCAGCATAGAAAATAAGAAATTAAAGCGAGGTAGAAGGTTCATTTTAATGATGGCAGCTCTGGCTTGCATAGAAATCTTCAGAGAGCTCCATTTTCAAAGATCTGCAGTTATGTTATGCATGAGCTCGGTGTAATTATCCTGCAGAATAGTTGACAGGGAGCCACTTATTTTGATACCCAGGTAAACAAAAGAGGTCACCATGGGAATGGATGAAGGTAAAGAGACCTTGTCCTTAATATAGAGCAGATTTAGACCAATTTATCTTATGTCCAGATAAATTATGAAATTTTTCAAACAAGTTCAAACGGGAAGTGATTGATCAATATTTGACAGATATAGCAGAATGTCATCTGCATATAATGAAATATGGTGGGGGGTATCTAAGAGCGTGATCGGTATGATAGATTGACTTTGCCTAATAGCCTGCACAAGGGGTTCTATAGAAAGAGCAAAAAGTAAGCGGGAGAGAGGACAGCCCTGCCTAGTACCTCACTGTAGTTCAAAAGGAGATGATTTACAGAGCCCTGTTAGCACTGAAGCAATGGGGGAGCAATAAAGAACTTTAACCATCCCAATAAATGTTGGCCCAAAACTTTGGGTTACTTGACATAATCCCTGGTTCTTTGATAACAGAGTGAGGTGTTTCACTATGGGAATCGCTTTGGGCGTGACCAACTACAGAAGCTCCAATGACACCACGTCCGTCTGTGATGGACAGGTCGACCTGCGACCAGGCTCCGCCCCTGCCCTATTAATGCGGTCGACCTCCCTGACGGCTCATTCTAAAAGGATTTCTTCCCGTGCCTGCGCAAGATGGGAAGTGATGGTGAAACACCTCACTCTTATCAAAGAACCAGGGATTATGTCAAGTAACCCAAAGTTCTTTTTCTAACTTCACTCGGTGTTTCACTATGGGAGATATGGCCCGCTCCCGGATTGTGCCGCAATCTCCCCAGACTGCAAACTATAAAGACGCGCAGAAAACTGATTTCTCAGACCAGTTCTGCAGCGTTAGCCTCCAGCACTGCATGTGCCATGGAAGGTCCTGAGACATCCAGCCTGTAAAAACGAACAAACGTGTGTGGTGTAGCCGAGCTTGCCGCATGACAAATATCCTGGACTGACACCCCCTTGAACAAGGCCCAAGATGTGGCCATGTTTCTGGTAGAATGGGCCCTTAATCCCTCGGGAGGCTGAGAGCCCCTGCATGTATAAGCTAAAGAAATAGCCTGTACAATCCAATGAGAGAGCCTCTGGCGGGACAGCGGCTTGCCCCTCTGGGGGGGAGCCCAGGACACAAACAACTGATCGTGCTTCCTGAAAAGGAACAGTCAGCCTCAGCCCACACCAATCCTCAAATACTCACCATTTCCTGCCGTAAAGCAAGCGAGTGGAAAAAGCCCTGGCACTCTGTATAGTGTCGATGACCGGTGGGGGCAGGCCTGCAGCGTTCAGGTTCCACCGCTCATGGGTCAAGCCCAAAGAGCTATGTTGTCCGGGTGGGGATGGTAGATTTCCCCTCTCGCCTGTGACAGGAGATCCCGGCGTGGTGGGAGGGGCCACGGCTGACCCTTCAGCAGTTGAACTATCTCTGCCACCCAGTGTCTGGATATCCAGTGTGGGGCTATCAGAATCAATGACAGACCCTGCTCCCTTACCCTGGCTAATGTGGAGGGAACGCATAGAGAAGGATGTTTGGCCAAGGGTGGGCTAGAGCATCCACACCCAATGGTGCATTTTCTTCCCACAGGGAAAAGTACAGTGGGCACTGTGAGCATTTTCCTGCAAGGCGAAGAGATCTACGCCTGCCCGTCCGAATCTCTGCCATATCTGCTCTACTACCTGAGGGTGAAGTCGCCACTCTCCATAGAGGGGGTTTCCTCTGGACAGCAGGTCTGCCCCCCTGTTCAGGACACTCAGCACATGTGTCGCACAGAGAGACAAGAGCTGGGTGCTGCACCACTCGATCAGCTTCCTGGCTAATTGGTGCAGCCGGAGAGAGCGAGTGCCACCCTGGCGATTGATGTAGGCCACCACTGTTGAATTGTCTGATTTCACCAGAACATGCTGACCCTGGAGAAAACCTAGGAAGTGTTTGAGTGCTAGAAACACTGCAAGCAGTTCCGAATAGTTTATGTGCTGTGCGCCTATCTGGGGGGGGGCACACACCATTCACAGCCCTGCCCATCAAGGTTGCACCCCACCCTGACTGGGACGTATCTGTTGTCAGTATAACTCTCGAGGACACCCCCCCTAAATGGATGCCCAACTCGAGAGCCCCCCTGTTACACCACTGGCGAAGCTCCTTCACACACGCCGAAGTCACCTTCACTGGTCGGCTGAGATGATGGCGAGGGCAAAGACCTAATTGCGCCACCCAGCGCTGAAAGTCCCTCATCATGAGGAGACCTAGATGCACCACAGATATCACTGACGCCATTAGCCCCAGCAGACGCAGGCAGAGTCTGTACGAAACCACTTTCCCTAACTGAAAGCGGCCGAGACATTGCATAAAAGACACTATCCTCCTCTCCGCTAACGTTACCCGATAACGTTACCCTATTCGGAGGCCCAAATATTCCGTGAGCTGCGAGGGGGTCAGACGGCTCTTTTCCATATTGATCCTGAAACCCAGATCATTGAAATGAGTGACAACTATTTCGGAATCTGTGATCGCTTGCTCCTTTGAACGGGAGCATATTAAATGTCTATGTAGGACAATATCCTGATGGCTTTGTTTCTCAGTGGCGCCAGAGCCGCCCCCACACACTTACTGAACACCCTCGGAGCTAGCAACAATCCGAATGGGATCGCCTGATACTCGTAGGCTGTGTCTCGGTATGCGAACCTGAGGAACTTTCTGTGTGCGGGATAAATATCTATGTGGAAATAGGCATCTGACAGATCGATCGTCACGAACCAATCGCCTGGACTAATCGACTGACAGAGGATTTTGTGTGTCAACATCCTGAAAGTGTACTTTCGGAGGTGACTGTTCAACACACGGAGGTCCAAGATAGGGCGAAGGGAAGAGCCCTCTTTTTTTGGAATGACAAAGTAACGGGAATAAAAACCCTGTCGGCTTTCCCTTTCTGGGACAACTCTGATCGCTCGCTTGCGTAGCAAAGATATCTCGAGCTGAATTGCCGTCGGCTACAGAAACTAACACACCGTTGAACCTGGGTGGCCTCATAGCAAACTGTAGCCTGTAACCTCGAGAAATTATGGACAAAACCCATGGGTGCACCACACATGAGCGCCACTTCATTACCTGAGCAGATAGTGGCGGAAATGAAAAGTTCTGCATCTGTGGCGCCTGGTGATGACGTCACCACCACTGCGGGGGGAAGTGAAACTCCAGATAGAGGAGCAAGAGCTCCCCCTGGTGATGGAGATTTTCAATCCCGGATCTCAGCTCACTTTAACGACGTGTGCTGTTGTTATTTAGATTAGACTAGCTGCTCTCATTCATTGCTGCTCCATTGTTTATTTAACGTTTTATGTTATGTTTGTAAATGTGTAACTTATTTACTGTTTCTTTTTAATTTTTGTAATTTTGTTTATTTGTTTTTTTTTTGTATTAGTCCCCTTATTTCTCTGAAAAGGCTCTGCCTTTTGTCAGGCCACAGTTGTAAATAAGAAACTTGTTCTTAATCTGTCTTGCCTGGTTAAATAAAGGTAAATAAAATAAAAAATGCTGTTCAGCCAAATGGCTATTTCAATATTAGTTTAAATACTAGAACTCGTGCCCAGAAGTGTAAATTAGCGGGAGAACATTTTAAAACAAATTTGAGGAAGCACTTCTTTACACAACGTGTAGTTAGAGTATGGAATAGTCTTTCTGCTAGTGTAGCAGAAGCTAAAACCCTGGGTTCCTTTAAATCAGAGCTAGATAAGATTTTAACAACTCTGAGCTATTAGTTAAGTTAGGGTGACCAGATAATCCATGTCAAGGAGGACACTTTGAGCTACTTCGGGTTTTACAAACTACTTCCAAATTAAAAGGCTCCTGTGCTCGGCTAAAGAGTTCAGCTCTTCTTGTGCTTTGACTGGTTTGTTTCCTTGAGTGAAAGACTCATCCAGCTGTTTCACATTAGCATTAGTGACACATGCATGCTTATAGGAGACTGACCAATCAACACACAGCAAGAACTCGGTGCTCAAGTGAAATCCAAGTCCGTTTAATTGAAATGGTAATTTACAATTCCTGTCCTAGCTCAGAGTGTCCTCCCTGACATGGATTATCTGGTCACCCTAGTTAAGTTCCCCCCAAACGAGCTTGATGGGCCGAATGGCCTCCTCTCATTTGTAAATTTCTTATGTTGTTATGTTCTTAAAAAAGGTTCTATCCTTGCAACCAGTGTGTCACGTCTCGGAGCGAGCGAGCAGGGGAGCCAGGAAGCAGGGGAGAATGGGGATTTATTGCGGGAAGCAGGACCGGGGAAGCACGACAACAAACAGCACATAACATCAATGACCGAACTGGGGATACAAACGGAAACGCGGACTAAATACACTGAACTAATGACAACAAATCAAAACAGCTGTAAAACACTGGGATTCCACATGAGGTTAACGAGGGGGCGTGGCACACATTAGGATCGGACGGAGCGGGATATGACAGAACACCCCCCCAAAGGCGCGCACACCGGGCGCGCCCGAGAGGAGGCGACGAACGAGACGAGACCGGGGAACAGGACCTGAAAGACAAAAACCAAAAACTTCAACGAGAAACAGGAAACAAGACAGAGACACAGAACAGGAACAAGAACCAAGACAAAACCCCACAAATGACAGGGAACGCAGACAGACAGACAAAGAAGGGAGACACAGAGGGCACAGAAGGAACACCGAACGACGACACAAAGGGACTAGGAGGGAACACAGGAACCACAGGAGGGACGGAGGGACAAGGAGCAACAACAGGCGGGACGGAGGGAAAGGGAGGAGGAGCCAGGGGAGCCCGAGAGAGCCCCGGCGGGCGATGGGCAGCGGCCGCAGGGACCGCAGGCGACAGGGAGGAGGGAGCAGGAGGGAACCACACAGGGGCTGAGGGAACGGGACGAGGGAGAGACGGAGGGGACACGGAGGGAGCAGGAGGGAACACCAGCGGAGGAGGGTAGGAGGGGGAAGCCGCGGCAGGCAACGGCGCCGTCCGACGCCCCGCCGAAGCAGGGGGGCCCGGAGGCGACCGACATGGAGCCGGAGACGACGCCGAGGACCGGCACCGGGGACCGCCGACCCAAAGCCGGAGGACCCGCAGGCAGCCACCGAGCGACAGCTAGGGGCCGAACGGGTGAGCCAGGGGGCAGGGCGGGCGGGACCCGGGCCCGACGCAGGTGTCCCCGCCCTTTCCGGGAGACTGATAGGCGGGGACCTGGCCGGGATCTGTCACACTGGGGTGACGGTGGCAGAGTCACAGGGGAAGTAACAGGGGCAGTCACAGGGGAAGCCAAGGCAATCCCCGAGGGGTCCCACTCAAGCTCCCCCTCCGACTCCACTATGGAGGGGGGAGCATCAGGGCAGCAGTCCGGGACCTCCTCGGGGACAGGGGCCTTGGGAAGCAGAGCTGGGAGCTCAGGGGCCGCGGCGAGCTCAGGCGGGGCCACGGGGAGCTCCGGCGGGGCCGCGGACGTGCGGCCAGCAGGGGGCGCCTCAGCAGGCGTGCGGCCAGCCGCCGGCACGGGAGTCACTGGGAGCATGGGAAGCATGGGAATCACGGGGAGCATGGGAGTCACGGGGAGCTCAGGGAACTGGGCAGGAAGTGCCGGAGCGGCCTCGGGCGGTGCAGGAGAAGGAGACGACACGGGTGCCTCTGGGGGCGCTGCAGCCTCAGGAACCACAGGGGGCGCAGGAGCAGGAGCCTCGGACGCGCGACCAGCAGGGGGCGCCTCGGCTGGCACCTCAGACACGCGGCCAGCAGGGGGCGCTGCAGGCAGAACAGGCTGGTCAGGCAGTGTGGCCGGCGTTGCCGCGGGCAGAGCGGCAGCGGCAGCAGCAGGCGGCGTGGCCGGCAGGTCCAGAGCAGGCAGGTCCGGAATGGTGGGTAGCTCCGGAACAGGCACCAGGATGGGCGCCGGGCGAGCAGGCGCTGCTCCTTGAAGGGCTTTAGAGACCCGTGGTATAGCGTCTCTTACGGCGCGTATGCTGCCGTGCCCCAGGCGCTCTGGCCGATAATGATATGCCTCTAATGGAGGCAGCTGATCAGCCACTGCAACGGGGGCTTTGGGTACCTGTGGGAGCGTCGCTGCGAGGGTGTCCGTGGTGCTCAGGGATTCCCTCTGATCACCGACCAGGAGAGACGCAGGGGAGAGAGAAGCGGCTCCCAGGCGGACGGTTGGGGCTTCCTCGGGGGCGTCTCCCTGTCCGCGTTTTTTCCACTTCTTCTTTGGACGTCTTCCTGCAGCGGGCAGCGGCGAATGGGGTGCCTCTGGCAACTCAGAAAGCGGACCGAAAGGCAGTCCGCTGGCGAGGGCTACCTTCCGCATTTTTGCTTCAGCCATCCCACGTCTCAGCTGCCGCAAGGCTTCGCGCACCTTTCCTGCGAGGTGCGCGTCTCCGGGGAGAGACGCCTCCAACATGTCCCTGCTCCGGCTGGCCGTAGCCAGGAGCAGGGGATCGTGCCGGACTTCGGGCTGACGAAGCCAGTACAGAACCTCGTCCACGAGGGCAAGGTATTCAGCTTCGTCCGGCTCCGGTCTTTCATTTGGGAGTTCGGTCATTCTGTCACGTCTCGGAGCGAGCGGGCAGGGAAGCAGGAGAGCAGGAGCCAGGAAGCAGGGGAGAACGGGGATTTATTGCGGGAAGCAGGACCGGGGAAGCACGACAACAAACAGCACATAACGTCAATGACCGAACTGGGGATACAAACGGAAACGCGGACTAAATACACTGAACTAATGACAACAAATCAAAACAGCTGTAAAACACTGGGATTCCACATGAGGTTAACGAGGGGGCGTGGCACACATTAGGATCGGCCGGAGCGGGATATGACACAGTGCCTTCATGAATATAACATCTGCACAAATTAAACAAATAGGTCTAAAACTGAAACAATCCAAGGGGTCTTTGTTCTTTTTTAACAGCAGTGAGATAATGGTTTTTCTCTGATCCCTGTGGAAGGATCCCTCTTTAATGGCAGAATTAATGGAATCAAGAATCAAAGGTCCAACAATTCCCCAAATTGCAAGATATAATTCTGGTGGAATTCCATCTATACCTGGTGACTTTCCCGTCTGAAGTAACTTTGCAGCCTCGTGTAGTTCAGGTAATGAGATTGGTCTGTCTAAACACGCTCTGTCTGGATCATTTAGTTCCGGTAAATGGAGATAGTTCAAAAAGGATTTACATGATGGCCTGTCCAACTTGATCTCTGATGAATATAATCTAGCATAGAACGATTTAAATGTTTGGCTAATGGCGTTTGGATCTGTCACTATCTCGCCCTCTGCTGTTTTAATTACATCAATACAAGATTTAGATTCATTCTCCTTTAATTTAAGTGCAAGCAAATGACTAGGCCTATCCCCCTGATAATAATATTTCTGTCTGGTTCTATGAACAATAAGGGACGCTTTGGTTATAGACAGTCTATTATACTCCCCACGCAGGGCAGAGAGAGTGATGTCTTTATTCCTATCGTAGTGCTCGGACTGTTGTTTTTCTAATCCCTTAATTTCAGATTCCAATTGTAACATCTTTTGAGCATTCTGCTGCTTTAATTTGGAAGAGAATGCAATACAACCTCTCAAAAACCTCTCAAAAAACATTTAGTTGTCTCCCACAAAATTTGCGGATTGGGACACTCCATTTTATTGAAATTGACAAATTCTTGTAACTGTAATTGGAGAGTATCTACAAATTTTGTATTGTGTAGTAGAGAATCATTGAAGCGCCACCTATGAAATTTGGATTGTGATGAGGGTAACTTAATATGACATTGAAGTGGGGAGTGATCCAAAATCAATCTAGGTAGTATATCTACTCCACAGATTTGATCAAGCAGACTAGGGCTAGAGAAAACATAATCAATTCTGGACAATGATTTATGTCGAAAGGAGTAAAAAGTATAGGCTTTGGTAGTATTATTCCTAACCTGCCACACGTCTACTAGGTTCTGCTCAGGGATTAACCTATTTAGGTGCGACGCTGGCTGGAGGAAATGAATTGGAAGCGGATGATCAGTCAATCAGTGGGTTAACTGTTGCATTAAAGTCCCCACCAATGAACAGACGGCAGTCACAAAATGAAAGTAACGCATTTGAAATGTCGTCAAGAAATTCTGCATCAAAATCATTTGGGGAATAGACAGACATTAGGAGAATCTTTGTATTGTTAGCACTTACGAGAGCATAAGCAATTCGGCTGTTCATGTCCTTACCAGTTACATGTACCACTATCTGGGCGGATCTCTTACCTACTATTAGGACACCCTTGGACCTATTGCTTGCGGACGAGCAAGCTATAACTTTAAATCGTCTGTTCTGAAAGCGATGGACATCCTCTTGCTTAAGATGGGATTCTTGATTCCAGGTACTCCGGTTTCCCCCCACAATCCAAAGACATGCTGAGGCTAATTGGCGTTGCTAAATTGCCCTTAGGTGTGCATGTATGAGTGAATGGTGTGTGAGTGTGCCCTGCGATGGGCTGGCCCCCCATCCCGGGTTGTTCCCTGCCTCGTGCCCGTTGCTTCCGGGATAGGCTCCAGACCCCCCACGACCCAGTAGGATAAGCGGGTTGGACAATGGATGGATGGAAGCGTATTACTGTCACAACATAATACAAAAAAGATTCTCACTATCACGTTATAATGTGAAAATATCACGTTAAAACGAGAAATTGTATCACGTTGTAACGTGAAAATATTACGTTACAATGTGAAAACATGTTATAACGTGAAACCATATCACGTTAAAACGTTATACTATTTCAAGTAATTACGTGATAATATTTCATGTTATAACATGATACTTTTTTTGGTTATACTGTGAGGAGCCCACATCTGCAAATGAAACGCTAATTTACACGACTTGATCAAATGCTACTTTATGCATGGGGTCAGACATGGAGAGATTCTGCTCCTGCTGACCAAGGTGGATGGTTTTGTAATAAGTATGGACACGCTGAGGAGAATTTAAAACGACATGTGGCTTTACAGAAGAAAGAATCAGTCTGACATTTTGGAGGTAGCGTCATTTCTCATTGACCAGCTGGAAGGGCACGGAAGGCTCCATGGATACAAGCTACACCATCTCAGCTGCATTCAAGCTGGGCATGTTGTGACCCAAACCACAGTAAGGCATTTAATAAAGTTTCTAGACCCCGGTGGTGTTGAGCAAAGACGGAGGAATCAACTGATGCGACGCATGTACATTAATCCTGGACCTAATTTTATGTGGCATGTTGACTCTTATGACAAATTAAAGCCATTTGGAATATGTATAAATGGAGCGATTGATGGCTCATGATATGGCTGCATGATTTTCAAGGCTCATGATATGGCTGCTTGCTTATTCAACAAACAGCAATCCCAAGATCATCGCTGGTTAGATCTGGGAACAGAGAATGTCACACTGGCTGAGAAATTTTTACAATGGAGTGCGGATGGCCACGACAGTAACTGGATCCAGTAATCACAATCAGCGAATCGAAAGCTGGTGGGCCTTTTTGAGACGACATCACACCCAATACTGGAAAAATCATTTCCAGGAACTGAAAGACAATGACTGTTTCTCTGGGGACTTCTTGGACAAGCAGCTTATACTGTTTAGTTGTCTGAACATTATCGAGGTATGTGTCTTGTGTTATGTGTTATGTGTCCCTGTGCGTATATGTGTATGCTTGTGCGCGTGCGCGTGTTGGTGACAATCAGTACTCGTTACACAATTCCTACTTTATGCAGGGTTTTTATTTCAGGTATACACACACGTCCTAGTTTTGTTTTATATATGTATACAAGTATATAAAAAAAGACTAAATAATTATGTGCCAAATTTCGTTGTGTATATATAATATAACATTATCAAAAAAAATATATATATATATATTATACATGTACATCTGTTCTCACTGATTTTTTTTTGTTCTACAGGAAGAGCTGCAGCAAGTTGCTCATTTGTGGAATAGCCACATAATCCACCACACTAGAAATGCAGTAGCTCCAAGGGGACGTCCAATTCTCATGCATACCATCCCTCAACTATTTCAAGGACAAGATCACCTGAAAGAGGTCTCACAGGAAGCAGTGGAGGCTTGTAAACAAGAATGCCAACAGAGAGGGCCTTACCCTTGTGATAAGGTAGTTTTCGACTTGTGTTGCCCTATAATGGCAGAGAACTTCTTACTGTCACCTACCTCACCAGATGAAGCCATAGAGCTGTATCTCTTCCTGAGAGCATACATACATAAAGACTTACAAATGACCCATATTGCTCTTGAACATTAAGGCATGGCTTCATTATGAAAACTAATGGCTTGGTTAGTTGTTGATTTTTGGAAATACCAAGAATCTTTAAACATATAATCTGATGTTTTTGTTGTTTGTTTTCATTATGATCTGTGATTATATTCCGCCTTCCTTTTAACAAAATGGGGCCAGAACCATGAGGTCAACAATTAAATCCCCACCTAGCTGCAGATTCCTTGTGGTGCAGTGTCCTGTTCATCACTAGTCAAATCTTGTGCTTCCAATGTGTATTGTTTTTACAGTGTATTGTTTTAATGTGGGGAGAAAATTAACATTGTAAATGAATATTTTTGTGTTTTGTGAAGATCTAAAATATTTAAAATGACAAAATAATAAATAGTTTTAGAGAACGTTTTTTTAAATATTTTTATGAAAACAGAACAAGAAAAATTCTCATGAAAAGAGAATAAAAGACAAATGTCTTAATTCTTGATGTGATTTTCTGTGTGGTTCATGCCTCATCCTATGAATACACAATGTGTCACGCCCCGCTCCGTCCACTCCTGATGCGTGCCACGCCCACCTCGTTACCTCGTGTTCATCCCTGATTGTTCCCGGCATGACAGAATGACGGATCTCTACAGCACACCTCAGCAGATCGCGGACCAACGCCTCGGTCTGCTCAATGAGGTCATTTACTGGCTGTCCCAACCAGAGGTCCAGGAGGACCCTGTAGCACGGGACTTAGCCAGCCGGAGCGGGACCCTCCTGGAGGAGATCACCCCGCTCATGGAAGCGCACGTCTTCACAGACGTGCGCGAAAATCTCCGGCCCTGCCTGAGGCTGCTGCTCTGCCCGTCCAGCCCTGCTCGTCGGTCCAGCCTGCTGCGGACCCGCCTGCTCCTGACCCGCCTGTTCCCGTCCTGCCCGCAGCTCCAGCTGCACCGCTTCCTGCAGCTGCCACCGCTCTGCCTGCGGCACTGCCCGAGGTGGCCGCTGATGCGCCCCCTGCTGGCCGCGTGATGGTGGCGCCCGCCGCAGCGCCCCCTGCTGGCCGTGTGATGGCGGCGCCCACCGGGGCGCCCCCTGCTGGCCGGGAACTGAGGGTGCCCGCTGCAGCTCCGCCCGAGGGTCTGGCTTCGCCTCCGCCTGCAGGGGAGGAAGCCGCTCTGCCCATGGCGCCCCCTGCTGACCACATGACTGAGGTGCCTGCCGAGGCGCCCCCTACTGGCCGCATGGCCGAGGCGCCCCCTCCTGATCTGCCTGTCTCGCCTGTCCTGCCGGCGCCTGATCTGCCTGTCTCGCCTATCCTGCCGACGCCTGATCTGCCTGTCTCTCCCATCCTGCCCGTCCAGCCCAGCTCTCCCGTCCAGCCCGTCCAGCCCAGCTCGCCAGTCCTGTCCCCGGTTCCGGCTGCGCCGCCTGCGGCCACGCCCCCTGTTTTGCCCGAGCCTTCACCCTCGGGGACCTCCCTCATGACTCCCTTGTCCTTGCCCCGACAAGGCCAACACTCCCCAGGACCCCGCCTTTACATATCCCGTAAGGGACGGGGACATAGACGTCGGGCCTGGGTCCCGCCCGCCCTGCCCCCTGGCTCGCCCGTGCGTCCCCTGCCTGTGGCTCGGTGGCTGCCTGCAGGTCCTGCGGCGCCGGTTCGGTGTTCACTTCCGGGTCCCCCTCCGGTGCCTCGTCGCCCGCCTGCGGTCCTTCCGTCGGCGCCTCGTCAGTCGCCTCCAGGCCCCCCTGCTCCGGCTGGGCGTCGGACTGCGCCTTCCCTGGCTCCGGCTGCGCCTTCTCCTGCCGCGGCTTCCCCCTCCTGCCTGCCTGCACCGTTGTTCCCTCCTGCTCCCTCCTCATTTCCTTTGTTGGTCCCTCCGTCTGTCTCCTTGCCCCCTGTGTGGTCCCCTCCGGCTCCGGCCTCCCATCCGCCTGTGGCCCCTGCGGCTGCCTTCCTTCGCCCGCCTGGGCTCCCTCAGGCTCTTCTTTGTCCTCCGCCCGTTCCTGTCTGGTATCCCCTGTCGGCTCCTCCTCCTTTCGTTCCACCTGTTTGTTCCTTGTCCCTCTGTTCCTCCTCTGTGCACTCCTGGCCCCTTCGTGTAGCCTGTGAGTGTCCCCTCTGTGTCTCCCTTCTCTGTTTGCCTGTCCGCCTTTCCTGTTTTTTGTCGGGTTCTGTCTTGGTTCCTGTCCTTGTCCTTGTTTTGTGTCTCTGTCCTGTTCCCAGTCCCTCGTTAATGTTTTGGTTTTGTCTTCCAGGTCCTGTTCCCCGGTCTCGTCTTGTCCGTTGCCTCCTCCCGGTGTGCGCGCCTTTGGGGGGGGGTTATGTCACGCCCTGCTCCGTCCGCTCCTGATGTGTGCCACGCCCACCTCGTTACCTCGTGTTCATCCCTGATTGTTCTCACCTGTTGCCTGTTCCTTTTGCCTAGTCTCTTGTATTTAGTCCGAGTCTCAGTCCGTCTTCCCCAGATCCGTCGTGTTTGTTTGTATTCCCCGGAATAAAACTCCGATTTCACAGTATTCACGACTTGGCTTGCCTGCTTCCGCACTCGCCCCGCACGCCCGGCGTGACACAATGGAGAAAACAAACTATTTTCCGCCAGACCAAAAACGACAAATCAATATTCAGGTTCAGGTTGAGAAGTAAGGTAAGGTGGACTTATTTCACAGTAATGACATACAAAACAGACATCACAATAAAACAATGTGTGTCATCTCAAAAACCACAGAAGCTGGTGTTGATGCCATTAAGTAAAACCTGAATGCAATTAAATAACTTTAAGGAAAAAAAACAATAACTATACAAATACAAATCACACCCTATATACACTCACCTAAAGGATTATTAGGAACACCATACTAATACGGTGTTTGACCCCCTTTCGCCTTCAGAACTGCCTTAATTCTACGTGGCATTGATTCAACAAGGTGCTGAAAGCATTCTTTAGAAATGTTGGCCCATATTCATAGGATAGCATCTTGCAGTTGATGGAGATTTGTGGGATGCACATCTAGGGCACGAAGCTCCCGTTCCACCATATCCCAAAGATGCTCTATTGGGTTGAGATCTGGTGACTGTGGGGGCCATTTTAGTACAGTGAACTCATTGTCATGTTCAAGAAACCAATTTGAAATGATTCGAGCTTTGTGACATGGTGCATTATCCTGCTGGAAGTAGCCATCAGAGGATGGGTACATGGGGGTAATAAAGGGATGGACATGGTCAGAAACAATGCTCATTTAAACGATGCCCAATTGGCACTAAGGGGCCTAAAGTGTGCCAAGAAAACATCCCCCACATCATTACACCACCACCACCAGCCTGCACAGTGGTAACAAGGCATGATGGATCCATGTTCTCATTCTGTTTACGTCAAATTCTGACTCTACCATTTGAATGTCTCAACAGAAATCGAGACTCATCAGACTAGGCAACATTTTTCCAGTCTTCAACTGTCCAATTTTGGTGAGCTCGTGCAAATTGTAGCCTCTTTTTCCTATTTGTAGTGGAGATGAGTGGTACCCGGTGGGGTCATCTGCTGTTGTAGCCCATCTGCCTCAAGGTTGTGCGTGTTGTGGCTTCACAAATGCTTTGCTGCATACCTCGGTTGTAACGAGTGGTTATTTCAGTCAAAGTTGCTCTTCTATCAGCTTGAATCAGTCGGCCCATTCTCCTCTGACCTCTAGCATCAACAAGGCATTTTCGCCCACAGGACTGCCGCAAACTGGATGTTTTTCCCTTTGCACACCATTCTTTGTAAACCCTAGAAATGGTTGTGTGTGAAAATCCCAGTAACTGAGCAGATTGTGAAATACTCAGACCGGCCCATCTGGCACCAACAACAATGCCACGCTCAAAATTGCTTAAATCACCTTTCTTTCCCATTCTGACATTCAGTTTGGAATTTAGGAGATTGTCTTGACCAGGACCACACCCATAAATGCATTGAAGCAACTGCCATGTGATTGGTTGATTAGTTGAGAAATTGAACAGGTGTTCCTAATAATCCTTTAGGTGAGTGTAGGTCTTGTACTCACTGCTCTATGTAAGTTATCAATAGGTAACAGCTTTAACAGAAATAGGCCTGTTTTGACAGGTTAAAAAACACTATTTTGAATTACACAGATAGTCACAGACAGGCATTTTAATGCTTCATCATACTTGCTATATATAAATACTGAACTGGCCAATACACTTATTGTAAACAAATTGGCTTTAAAACAAAACAACCACATAAATGGTAACCTCACCCTTAGTCAAGCTGTTGTAATTGGTATTTATGAATGTATTCATAACAGACTCTATATATTTGGATATACGAATGCACTCCTGAAAATAAGAGGTTGCATTATTTACACATATTTAGAGTTACAAAATTCACATTATCGAGCATCTGCATCTTCCTGGGTTAAAATTCCAATTATGAATGTAACAGCAGTTAGCCTACCCACCTCTGTTATGAATACATTTACCGTCCTAAACAATACTTTTCATGAAGCCATAATTTTACATCTATTCTTACGAAACTTATTTTTATTATTCTTAGTTATTTTATTTGCTATTCTTATTTTATGGCTTGGTTCCAGATGAAGATCTAAAGATCGCTGATCTAAACTATGCTGAACATATAAGAGCTTTCAGCAGCCAGTATACTGTCCATTTCAGTGCGCAGTTCTGGGTAGGACGTGTATGTCCATGGCAATTCTAGACATGGCCCACAAGTATGAGCTACTGGTCTTCGTGCCAGTCCATCAACTGGCGTGAACAGGATCTCAATCTTGCTAATACAGATAACATCTGACCCTGTAATAAACCTTAACATCCTTCTGAGTCCTGCGTCATCCAGTCCTCTGATGTATTGTTGCAAAAAACGAAAACTCTGGTTTTCTGCTTGAGTTACAGGTGATGCTTCCAGCAACTTTCTTGTGATTGGCTTTTTATCCTCATACATTTGTAGGACATCTTGTGGGCTCACAAATGCTTCTTTCAGAGAATGGCTGCAAATTATTGACATTTTTTCTGCGGCATATCTTGGTTTTTGGATAAACTGCTTGTGTGCCACTTTTAGAAGGATGCCTTTCAAATTCTCTTTTGTTGGAAGTGTTGTTGCATCCAAGCGGTCTAAAAGATTGAGTAGTTCATCCCTGTCCTCCTCTGATAGATCTTCTTTTAAGGCAGTTGTAATGAGATCTCTATCTGTCTGACTTATGCACAGAAAAAGACTTTCAAACAACACATCATCTGAGACTTTATTCTTACCAAAAATAAGTGCCACTGTAAAAGCAGAAGCAAGGCGGCAGGGAAAGTATCCCTGGTCTTGAATTCCCTTCGGAATAATTCTGCCAATGGCCTTCCACTCTTTTTCCTGCCATCTAGGAAACAGTAATGGAACCCTCAGGTCCTCTCCTTCAGCCATGTGGTCCATAAATTGAGTCCAAAATGCAGCATACACATCTCTTGAAACACCCTCTGCATCCGCTCCTTATTCATCTATGTAAGTGTATTTCAGGGGGTGTTTGAGAAGTGCTGGGTCTTTGAACTGGCGAATCATCTCCTCCAGGAGATTGACCCTGTGAAGCTTAATAGTGACACACACAACATCATATGAAGCTGTAGAAATGCTTGCCTCGTCACCTATAGATGTTGTATCTAGAGTAATGAGTGCAGTGCTTGTTGGGGGCGGTGTAAAAGATGTGATGACCAGCTCAATTTCTTCAAACTGCAGTTTTGGGTGATATATCAAAGTGTCATCCAGTTGACAAACAGGTTCTCGAAGAACAGGGCCAAATGTTACCTCAGATGTATCGGATGTATCTGTTTCATCCACCGTCAAGTCTGATGACTGGATGACAACAGTTTCAACAACCTGTGTGTTTTCTTCAAACGTGTCATTGACTACAGCTAATTTTTCTCCACCATATTCTTTATCATCCTCTTTTGACAGTCTCTTTGTGCTCAGGTAAAATCTCAACACTCCCATTCTTAATACAGTGTATAGTTCCCCAGCTGTAACATCTTCATCCAATACAGATTCCTCCTGATAGTCTAATATGTCATGACTCAATGTATCAAATCTTCCCAATTTACTTTTTTCATTTGGGAAGAACAGGTCTTTAGCATATTGTAATATGTCAGCTTTTTTTTAATCTTTGGGGACATCAAGACTCCTGGTCCCCCCTCCTCTCCTTTTTCTAACTTGCTTTCCTTCATGAATCCATCCCAACTTGACTTTCCTGGTCGGTTTTTCAGCCCATTTGTTGTTTTTTCCATGTCTTTTGCATTTTGGGGCAAAGGTGTCATCCTCATTATGTTTCTTATCATCAGTCCCATAAATGCCCATCTTTTTCTTTAGTTTTTCAAGCAGTGATTGTTTTTTAGATTCTTTCACACTAGCACCTTGATTTTCCAAACAGAAGCGTCTCGCTGCTATCCAATCTCCATATGTTGGGATGTAACCAGCCAGAGTGTCATCATCTATAAAGTTAATGACAGTGGCATCAACCTGTCAAGAGACATAATTATTAGAAACAATGTATAAGATTGTAACCACCAGCAACAGCACACAAACAGACACACACTCGATAGTTAATTCAAAATAGTTTATTCAAATGGTCCTGAGGGCTAGGCAGCTACAGTCCAGACAAGAGATAGGCAACGAACAAACGTGGCAAAGAAGTAATTCAGGTAACTCAGCTGTCCAAGAATTAGACAGGGTCATAGGCAACAAGGCCAGAATATATCTATGAGAGCAAAACAAACACAAGGAATAGGTCACAAGGTTTGTTTTCGCAAAACACCTTCAACATGACTGAACATAATTTATATATTTTTATATACATATCATAAATCATGCTGTGCATGATTTATGACTAGCAGTGATACAACTAAAATTCTTGATATGCTAGAATGCTTCTTTCTGCACTTTGTATTGAAAAGTAATTAAGCAGTTTTAAAACAGTTTTTAAAGTTTATAAGAGCTCACATAAACACAAGTGTTCTCAATAAGATATGAAGCACCCCATTATAGTAATTTACAGTTAATTACTGTAATAGTGACCAGTAGTATAGATCCTGACGAATGCAAAGAAAATGTCGCTATTGCGTAAATAATTATCTTTGGTCGCCGCTTCAAGTGGCTGCCCATCGCGGACAACTTAATTACTCTACAAAAGGCAAGTTGAGGGAGGCATAAAAGGTAATTTCCCCACAGGGATTAATAAAGTGATGATTATTATTATCATTATTATTAACATGTCAGTAGGAAATATTTTAATATTACAAATATATTACTATTATAACTATATAGTAATAATAAAATAATAATAATTATTATAAAATAATAATAATAATCAAAACTTAACCACAAAGACACGAAAAGGTAACCTCTTACGGCACGGTGTTACCCGGATTTGCTGGGTAGCTCAATTAGCTAATTATGCTTGTCACGTAACATTTCATGGGCCATAAAAGCAGCAAAATACAGGTACAGTACATATATTGGAATAAGAAAAATACGCTTACATGCTCTTGCTCCATGCGGGAGAGGCACTCTTCTGGTACACCTCGATTTCGTAGAAATCTCAGCAGTGGGGTATCCGCGCTTTGTGCCATGGTGATAACGGAGTACATCTCAGGGAGAGTTCACTTCTGCCCCTGATCAATTTCATTTTTAATCCTATCGAGATTTTCTCGTTATAACGTAATATTTTCATGTTATAATGTGATACGGTTTCACGTTATAACGTGATATTTTCACGTTATAATGTGATACAGTTTCACGTTATAACGTGATAGTGAGAATCTTTTTTTTTATTATGTCGTGGCAGTAATACGCTTCCGTAAGTGCGACATCTGCATTATTATGATGTAAAAATTTAAGGCACCTTGTTCGTTTACTGGGACTGTTCAGACCACGCACATTGCAGCTAAATATATTTAGATCAATCATCATAGAATTTATTCCACATTATCAGAGCGCCGGACCATGCAATGCCAAACACCACGGCACTTCCCCACAAAAAGAAGAGAAGACAAAAAAAAACCATCCACATTGTCCCTAGAGTGCATGACATCCTGTATGTGACTAAACAGATGTTTGTGATCTGCCACAAAACACAAAAATATATCAGACAGTATAACTATATACACGAAACAAAGAAACCGCAAGGGAATAACAAACCCTTTGGTTTGGTAACAACAAGAAAAGGCAAGATACGTGACTCACAAACAGCGATGCGCTATCCGCCTGCAGCAAACAAACGGATGGTAAGCAAACAACAGTGTAATACAGAAGTAAGAAACTGTAACATGATAATTAAATCTAACCAAACAAAATACCATAGCTTTGAGTACGGGTAAGTACTAAAAGCAACTAAAAGCATAAGCTACAGCTGTACCATGAATCGGCTTGGGTGGTTGAACCAATAACCTAGTGTTAGAGTTAGCATACCTCAACATCCATTCATTGCTTCTATCCCAGCAGATTCAAAGAGGGTTCGTATAGAAGGGGGGATCTTAAGATGTCGATCCTGGAGAGATGGTGATCATATTATCGTTCTCTGAGTGACCATCATCTTGTAGCTGGGAATCGCGTGAATCGTCGGTGAAGTGTAGCGCCGGTTGGAGGGATTGCAGGAACCGTTCGACTTGAACTCTAACTCCTGGTGGTCATAGGTTACTTTCAATAATGCTGGAAAACGCAAAAATGACTGTATTCCTCAAGAGTTAAGTTTCTTTTTGACATCGGAGAAGGCTTTTCTTTTGGTCATGGTCTCCAAGCTGTAGTCAGGATAAAAGCTGATCCTGCTTTGGCCGTGTTGAAGAGATCCAGCTGCCCTCGTGGCTTTCAAAATTAACTGCCTATCTCGATAGTTTAGCAATTTGAAAATAAGCGTACAAGGTGTATTACCCTTGCATGTGCGAGAGTATATGCGGTGGACTCTCTCTACACAAATACGGGATCCAGCCAGCAATGGAAGCCATTACGGAATGTTAGCCTCTAGAAATGAAACAGCATTGCCTCCTTCAACTCCTTCCTTTAGACTAACCAAGTGGAGATTCGACCGGCGATTCCTGTCCTCCATGTCATCAATCTTGGCAGTGAGTTCACCTATTGTTACCTGTAAACTACGAATGGTTGCTTTATCAGAGCGAGTTGAAGTTTGAATATTGTCGCATCTAGATTCCAGACGTTTGATGGATTGTTCTTGCTGATCCATTTGACGGCCGAGAGAGGAGATTTAGTCACTGGCTGCCTCAAGCTTAAGCTTCAGCTCATTTATCTGCGGTGTTAATATGCCCTCTAAAGCCTCTCTAACAGACGTCTTAACTAGCTCTTCGAGTTCCAGCCTTTGCTCGCTAACGGCTAGCTTAGCCGCGGCCCTCACAGCATTATCAAGGTCTTCCTTCGACACCATATTGGTTTCTTTAAATTTATTTTTAATCGGCGAGCGATCTTCCTCCCATAATTTAACTAACTTTGTCTGCTTTGACATCACAAATAACCAGGCTCTAGATATTGAAGTTTGCTACTAGAAAATAATGAATTTAGGCAGATTGCAAGTGGAGCTCAGGTTTTAGCTTTGCACCACCATGCGCCGGTCACGTGATTTACCCCCCCCAAATATGTGTTTTTTGAAACATCCCAGACCTCGGGTACCCATATCCCCGTTTGCGTGTGCGCCATCTCTGATCAGAATGAGATAATGACCACCAAGGGCCCTGACTGCACGCTGCAGTTCCTTAGACATTTCAGGACCCCAAACTATACGGATGTCTGCTTCATTAGTCACTATGGAAAGGTGTTTGTGGAAGTGTGTGGAGGTAAAGTTATGGAGGCTATAATCAAAGAGAAAATGGTAGATTACCTGGACTCAAATAACATTTTGAGGGATAGCCAGCATGGATTTAGGAGAGGTAGATCCTGTTTAACAAATCTGTTGGAGTTTTTTGAGGAAGCTACTCAGGAAGTTGATGATAAGAAGGCCTATGATGTCATCTACTTAGATTTCCAAAAGGCTTTTGATGTTGTTCCCCACAAGAGGCTCTCACTTAAACTCAAAGCGACAGGTATTTTAGGAACTGTAGCGACCCAGATTGATAACTGGTTAACGGATAGGAAGCAGCGAGTAGTTATAAGAGGCTCAATGTCACAGTGGGCCTGCGTTCATAGTGGGGTACCGCAGGGTTCAATTTTAGGACCACTTTTGTTCCTAATTTACATAAATGATATAGACACCAATATATACAGTAAACTGGTGAAATTTGCAGATGACACCAAGGTGGGTGGTGTAGCAGATACTGAACTACAGCGGGATCTTAATTTAATTAGTGACTGGGCTGACACCTGGCAGATGAAATTTAACAGACAAATGTAAGGTACTCCATGTAGGGAGCAGAAATATGAAGTACAGGTATTTTATGGGACCTACTGAAATAAAGGTAGCTGATTATGAGAAAGACCTTGGTGTGTATGTTGATGCTTCCATGTCTCATTCTCGCCAGTGCGGGGAAGCAATAAAAAAGGCCAATAGGATGTTGGGGTATATCTCCAGGTGTGTGGAGTTTTTTACCCCTTTGGACTTGAACACATATAAATTTAAACAAATAGATAGGTATAGCTACCATTGTATATATGTTCCCATGGTATACCAGAAGAATCTGGAAAATTAGTGTAGTCCTAACTTTTAGAGAGTCGTCTTTGTTAACAACCCCCCTTCTCTTCCAACATTCCTTTGTGGTCCATATCTGATCTTGGTGGACCAAGGGAGGTAATGCTAAGATTATACAATTCCTTGGTGAGACCTCACCTAGAATATTGTGTACAGGTTTGGTCACCATATCTTAAAAAGGACATAGCGGCCTTAGAAAATGTGCAGCATAGGGCCACAAGAATGATTCCTGGTCTTAGAGGAATGTCATACGAGGAAAGGTTATTTGAGCTAAATCTGTTCAGCCTCAAGCAAAGGAGACTGAGGGGGGACATGATCCAGGTCTATAAGATTCTAACAGGTTTGGATGCTGTTCAACCGAATAGTTACTTTAGCATTAGTTCAAATACAAGAACTCGTGGCCATAGGTGGAAATTAGCGGGAGAACATTTCAAACTGGATTTAAGGAAGCACTTCTTTACACAGCGTGTAGTCAGAGTATGGAATAGTCTTCCTGATAACGTAGTGCAAGCTGAATCCTTGGGTTCCTTTAAATCAGAGCTAGATAAGATTTTAACAACTCTGAGCTATTAGTTAAGTTCTCCCCAAGCGAGCTCGATGGGCCGAATGGCCTCCTCTCGTTTGTATAATTCTTATGTTCTTATGTTCTTAAGTCTCCTTGTTGGGGGAGAGGGAGTGAATGAAAGCATGAAATGAAATAAAACCTAAGATAAATCAAAAAGGTAAAACAGAGATCAAACCAAATTAATTGTTTCTTATTGTTTAATTGTAAACATCAATTAGTTATGCAGCAATAACTAGATTAGTTATTAATAATTAGATGTTAATGTGTTGTGATCTAATCGATTTGGTCTGTGAAGTTGATTCCTGCTTTCAGGCAAGAACCTGTGTGTCCAATTATGTGTGTTGGTATTACCGGTGTTGACCACTAGAGACCCAACTCAGATGTTGTTATACTACTATGGCTGACCACTAGAGGCGCAATTTCGAAATGGAGTGGTAGTTCTATGCCTGACCACTAGAAGCACACTTTTGAAATGGAGTGGTAGTTCTATGCCTGACCACTAGAAGCGCACTTTTGAAATGGAGTGGTAGTTCTATGCCTGACCACTAGAGGCGCAATTTCGAAATGGAGTGGTAGTCCAATGCCTGACCACTAGAGGCGCAATTGGGTGTTGCTCCCTTTGTGGGGGGGGTCCCCAACAAGTGAGCCTATAAGGGGTGGGGTCACTGGTGACCCAGGAGAAAAAAAAACAAATGGCGTCAGGCAGGCCTTCAGGGCTCTGACCTTTAAGTGGTTAGAGTGGCGTTCGCTGACTGCACTCGTAACCAAGACGGTTGCTAGGCGATTGCCGACGCTAGATGAGTGACATACACTTTTAATGTATGCACAACTTCTGTGTCTTGCGCAGTTTAAAACCCCTTAAAACAATTGCTGAAGCGAGACAGCGCTCGCGTTACGGCAACGGATCTAAATAGCGAGTGCACTATATCTCATCGCAAATGGTGCTTAACCACGGCGGGTCTCAAGCACAGGAGACTCCCAAATTCTAAATAACACACACACTTGGCTCACAGCGCAAAGCGGTGTTAAACTTGCTTTGTCTAAAGCAGGCACACACATACGAGAAAGATCCTGATAGGTAGCTAAGCTATCGGTCTTATCTCAGGGAGTACAATTGCAACAGAATTCAGGTTAGAACCTCATAACAAGAATTCCTGTTCGTTAATAGAGAGACAGAGATCTCTGCCAGGATATATAGAAACGGAGAAACTCGTCCGAATCGATCCTGGAAACAACGCGCTATACCTGAGAATCTCGTCAGATATAGGGTTTAAGTTTACTGCAGTTTAAAACGAATGAAAACTAAAATAAAATAACCGAAAATAAAACAAAAGAAAATAACTACTAATAATAAAAAAAAATAATAATAAGGCCGTATAATCCCGCTTAAATGCCTTCGGACTGCCGTGAGTGCAATTAATCCTCAACTTTACAACCTGTTCACAGTAGCGCTTATTCAACTGCACGTTCGGTCATAAAAAGTTTAAATTGTGTGCTCACAAAAAGTTTAAACCTTGTGCCCACGTTCTTCCACGAATTATGTAGGAATTATTAGCTCAGGTCATTTTTAATATCTCCACCAATATGTTTGAAATTAATTAAAGTTTAATTAATTATTATTTAATGCTGATTATTAACCAATCGTTATGCCGAATGGTCAACTCCTCCAAACTCAATTGCGGTATCCCTGTGAGTCTGTTAATGTGAGACTTAAATGGGATTCACTAATTACCAGTATCGTTTAATAACCTGGGTTAGAAAGCTCGTCCAGTGAGCTGCATCACCAGGTAATGTAAACGATTGGTAGCGAAGCTCCCCTCACGGCCAATGAGAGAGTCTCGCGATGTTTCAGGCGAGTTTGAGGTTCAGAGCATGTAGCAAGATCGCACAGAGGCAGGAACTTAGTGTGAGTACTCAATGACGGAGGCTGAAGTTGTGTAAAAGACATTCATTTATTCCTAGCTAACACTACAACTAACATAAGACAGACATTACACCTAACACAAACAACAAACACGAAATAATGGAATAAAACAAACGATGTAATTATGAAAATGCAATGACCGGATTTAAATGAGTAACCTTAAATGGGAAATACTGTTCTGCAAAGCAAGCACAGTTTGTGGAAACACGAACCTAAAGTCTTATAGCAGGTTAACAGAACAGCTTAAGTTGTTAGAATGAAAGGAAGTTGGTTTACTTGGTTGAAGAGTGGGGGGGGGGGGGTCTTGGCAGTTGATGGCAGAGCTGCTGAGCTGATGGCACTCAGGAAGGCGCGGCATTTGGAGCAGTGGAGTGGAGTCCCTTTAGATTCTCTCTGCTGGTGAAGCTTTGTCTTGGGTGCTGTTCTCTGTTCAGCTGGGCCTTCACCGGAGGGCTTCTTGTGGGCTTCTCTTCTCCCGGGCTGATGGTCTTTCCTCGGGCTGATGGTTGTTCTGTGCGCACCTTTGTTCTGAGGTGCTAGATTTTTATGGTCTAAAGTTCATGAAAAGGGATGACCATGAATTCGACTCCTGGCCCAATGGCTGGCCATCCATTTGGCAGGCTTTCGGAAGGGGGTCTGTATCAGTCCTTTTGGGATTTATGGCCCGACTGATTCTCCCTTTACTGATGATTTTCATTAAGCTGTTATAACTTTTGATACATCCACTTTTATGGTAATCACTGACCAGATTTGGAATCAGGGGTGATTAACAATCAGTTTGACACCAAACATGCCATACCAGCTTCACAGGTACATACCTCATACCATCTGTATTAATTGATTAAACAATATATTATTTTATCTATGTGACTGATTCACATCAGTATAGGATACAGGTGTTTTGGGTTGCACCTCAACAGATGTTACACTTTGTGCAGACATTACATCAAATATTCATATTACAAACAGCACATCTTATCCATAGATAGGCGTGGCCATTAGTTTGTGGTAATATCAATATAAGTTGCACATCTGGACACAACATATCTTGCTTGGTGTGGCTTATTCTAATTGATCTTCTCCAAAATGGATAATGTACACCTTAATTCAGTTCTTTTTAATATAGCATGGTAGAACAAAGAAACTTGGTAACGGTCCACCAAGATCAGATATGGACCACAAAGGAATGTTGGAAGAGAAGGGGGGTTGTTAACAAAGAAGACTCTCTAAAAGTTAGGACACATTGGTTACACTAATTTTCCAGATTCTTCTGGTATACCATGGGAACATATATACAATGGTAGCTATACCTATCTATTTATTTAAATTTATATGTGTTCAAGTGCAAAGGGGTAAAATAGGTGATACTCCGTGAACATGGTTATAAGGGTGGCACACAAAACACTAAGATTGTCTAAGGACACATACAAACAACCTATCTGTATATTGAGACTAGTAGTCGTGAGTAAATCAATATACAGGGTATACAAAAGCCAAACTTAAATGAAACTTCCTTTAGGGTGTTCGTCTGTTGGGTGAGTGATATGTAAGGAGAATGTATGGGGAGGGGGTTGTGTGCCAAGTCGAGGGACCCCTGTGCATTAGGTCCACTCTGCTTGTCTGTAGGTCCCTAAATCTTTGGGCAATAAAAGTTGGAGTGCTGGCCTCCCTTGTTATCTGTGTGTGTGTGTTTATGTGTGTAACCCCCCTTTGGTGCCTCTCGTACCAGGCTCGGCCTTGTCTCAGGCCACCTGGAATTCAGGCCCTGTGATATGTGCATGTGTGATCCTACAGCATAGTGAGGGTCTGCTGGGAACATCTGGCAGAGGCTCCTGTTCGCCGGAGCTTTAAGAACATAAGAACTATACAAACGAGAGGAGGCCATTCGGCCCATCAAGCTCACTTGGGGAGAACTTAACTAATAGCTCAGAGTTGTTAAAATCTTATCTAGCTCTGATTTAAAGGAACCCAAGGATTCAGCTTGCACTACGTTATCAGGAAGACTATTCCATACTCTGACTACACGCTGTGTAAAGAAGTGCTTCCTTAAATCCAGTTTGAAATGTTCTCTCGCTAATTTCCACCTATGGCCACGAGTTCTTGTATTTGAACTAATCCTTTAACTCATGCCTCCGGCAGAATTCCAACTGCATACCGGGGGAGGTTGGGGACATTGAGTCTGAATGGACACTGTTCTGGACCTCCATTGTGGAAGCGGCCGTACGGAGCTGTGGCTGCAGGGTGGTCGGTGTCAGTCATAGCGGTAACCCCCGTACCCGATGGTGGACACCAGAGGTGAGGGGGGCCGTGAAGCTGAAGAAGGAAGCTTACCGGGAATTATTAGCCCAGGGGTCTCCGGAGGCAGCTGACGGGTACCGGCGGGCCAGGCGGAGCGCAGCTCGGACGGTCGCAGAAGCAAAAACCCGGGCGTGGGAGGAGTTCAGTGAGGCCATGGAAAGTGACTTTCGGTTGGCCTCAAAAAGGTTCTGGCAAACCATCCGGAGTATCAGGAGGGGGAAGCAGCTACTGGTTACTACTATTTATAGTCGGCGGAGGGGTGCTGTTGACCTCACCTGGGGACATCACCCGGAGGTGGAAGGAATACTTTGAGGACCTCCTCAACCCTGCCTCAGATACATCTACGCACACTGCCTTTGAGACATCTGAGGGCACAGAGCCCGAAGGTGCTGGGGGTGGGGCTTGCACATCACTGGGGCTGAGCTCCGTGGTGGCCGGGCCCCGGGGGTGGACGAGTTCCGCCCAGAGTACCTGAAGGCTCTGGATGTTGTGGGGCTGTCGTGGCTGACACGCCTTCTGAACAGTGCGTGGAGGTCAGGGACAGTGCCACTGGATTGGCAGACCGGGGTGGTGGTCCCCTTATTTAAGAAGGGGGACCGGAGGGTGTGTTCCAACTACAGGGGGATCACACTTCTCAGCCTCCCTGGGAAAGTCTATTCCGGGGTACTGGAGAGGAGGGTGAGATCGATAGTCGAATCTCGGATTCAGGAGGAACAATGCGGTTTTGGTCCTGGCCGTGGAACACTGGACCAGCTTTATACCCTTGCAAGGGTACTGGAGGGGGCCTTGGAGTTTGCCTATCCAGTCTACATGTGTTTTGTGGATTTGGAAAAGGCTTACGACCGGGTTCCCCGAGGTGCTCTGTGGGGGGTGCTTCGGGAGTATGGGGTCCAGGGTCCGCTGTTGTGGGCGATTCGGTCCCTGTATGAACGGAGCAAAAGCTTAGTCCACATTGCCGGTAATAAGTCGGACGTGTTCCCAGTGCGGGTTGGGCTCCGCCAGGGCTGCCCTTTGTCATCGGTCCTGTTTATAATATTTATGGACAGGATTTCTAGGCGCAGCCAGGGTGTTGAGGGTGTCCAGTTTGGTGGCCTCAGGATTGCCTCGCTGCTTTTTGCAGACGATGTCATCCTGTTGGCTTCATCTGCTGGGGATCTCCAGCATGCACTGGGGCGGTTCGCAGCAGGGATGAGGATTAGCACCTCCAAGTCCGAGACCATGGTTCTCAGCCGGAAACGGGTGGTTTACCCTCTTCGGGTCGGGGAAGACGTACTGCCTCAAGTGGAGGAGTTTAAGTATCTCGGGGTCTTGTTCACGAGTGAGGATAGGCGAGATTAGGAGCTGGATAGACGAATCGGAGCGGCGTCTACAGTTTTGCAGGCGCTTAACCGGTCTGTCGTGGCTAAGAAAGAACTGAGCAGAAAAGCAAAGCTCTCGATCTATTGGTCCATCTTCGTCCCTACCCTCACCTATGGTCATAAGCTATGGGTAATGACCGAAAGAATGAGATCGCGAATACAGGCGGCCGAAATGAGGTTTCTCCGTGGGGTGTCTGGGCTCTCCCTTAGGGATAGGGTGAGAAGTTCGGATATCCGGGAGGGCCTCAGAGTAGAACCACTGCTTATTCACGTCGAAAGGAGCCAGTTGAGGTGGTTTGGACATCTGGTGTGGATGCCTCCTGGGCGGCTACCCGGAGAGGTTTTCCGTGCATGTCCTACAGGGAGGAGGCAGACCCAGGACTCGCTGGAGGGATTATATCTCTCGGCTTGCCTGGGAACGCCTTGGTGTCCTCCCAGAGGAGCTGGTAGAGGTAGCTGGGGAGAGGGAGGTCTGGGTGTCTCTCCTGAAGCTGCTACCCCCGTGACCCGAACCCCGGACAAGCGGCAGATAATGGATGGATGGATGGAGTTTGTACTGTAACACAGAGGGGGAAATTCACTCATAATTTAAGAAAGTGTTATTGCACCATGTTACACATATTTAGACTTTATGGTTACCTGTGGTGATAAATTACTTCCTTCAAATGTAGTGAAGAAATGGCTCAGCCCCATTTGCCTGAACAAAATACAGCTTTTCATGGTCCTGAGCACTTACTGTATACATTTCGTTTATATGAAACATTGAGCATTGAAAAGAAATGTAGAACTTTATGCATCTGTGCAACAAACGACATCTCTGACACTCCCTGGTATAATATATGCTATGCACAAATTGTGATGTATTACGGATGTCACTTATTACGAATGTAACCGGTGATTGACGGGTGGTTACGTCACCCACAGGTCCCGTGTTGAGTTGCGGTGCATGAGTGGCTGGTTAGAGGGTAATTAGGGCATTTCGCAACTAAGGTTTCAACTTGGTAGAAACAGCCGTGCACGCAATTACTATTTCGGATCGGAGCGGATAAAAGTAGCGGGAAGCCGGTGGTAGGGGGGCGTGGTCCGGTGTTTCCGTGACATTTATGCGAGTAACTGGGATCGTGGTGAGCGGCTGGTTGTCCTGTGTCGGGCTGCAGTGCAAGGTATTATGCGATGGTGGTTGAATGGCGGGGCAATGTGTTTGTTTCTTTTGGTTATGTAATAACTACCGATCTTTTCTTAGACTGGGTGCCAGGTGACGGGGGCGTGTCTGGGTTTATGCCGAAGCCCAGGTAGGACGCAGGTGGATATATGGTGCATATAATAAATGCTGAACTCATGTATTTTGTGGGTATGGTATAAATTGTGTGCATATGTTTGCAGGAGTTGTCACTGCTGTTTTGTCTGTTTCTGTTTTTATTTCCTTTTCGGTGAGAAGATGATGTGGTTTGTGTTTTTGGTATGGTTGTGAACGAGTGGTCACTACCAAGGCTAACTGGGTACTGGCCGGTCCAATTGGTGTAAGTCCTGAGGGTAGTTTCTTGATCATCTTTCCATCCATAGAGCCGGAGAACGTGGTGCTGGAGTTCTGGGGGTTGGTGTGGCTTTCCCGGCACTGCATGGAGTGATTGAGGGGTGAATTCAGAAGCATTAACGCTCTGCTGTGGTTTGCTGTGATGTTTTTTTTTTGTGTTTAACTTGCACCTGGATATATGTGCTCTTGGGGTGTGTGTGTGTGTGTGTGTGTGTGTGTGTGTGTTTGTGTGTGTGTTTGTGTGTTTGTGTGTGTGTGTGTGTGTGTGTGTGTGTGCTGTGGTGTTTCCTTTCCCCTCTCTCTCCAGGTAATCACTCTCCCTGGCTGGTTTAGTGGTCAAGGTGTAATCATAGAACTGGACTGCCAGTACCTGGGTTTTGACCTAACCCCCTCCCTGTTCAATGATCTGGTTTTAGTTCAGGCTGTGACATGCTGGCAATTGTTTAAGCTGGGTTGTTTTAAAGTATTGTCAATAAATTGTTTTAGTACTGGGATATGAGTCTCTGTGTATTTATGCAACGTATAGCTGCGTGTGGAAATTCTGGGGATAGCATACATCCTAAGGGACAGGACCTTAGGTGGCGTAGTCTGGTTTCCTCCGATGTGTCCTAGAGCCAGCAAGGTTACACAACCAATTGTCGCTGCAGGAGTAAATGTTTAGATCATTTTGTAAGTCTGTTTTGTTCATTGCAATATCTGGCAACTTGTTGATGACTATTTACATAGTCATGAAGTGTTTGCACTTGAAAAAAATAAAGCACTTGTAATTTCTAAAACATTTTTGTATTGGTATTTGGTGATGGGCATGCATCCATCTTAAGAAAAAATTTAATATTTATTTATCAGTAAATGGTCAATAGTCAATTAACGAGTGTCAACTGATGGAAATTTGAAGTGGACATCCCTAATTAAAGGTAATAATTCAGTAATTCTTGATTAGGGACAAAACAGGTTTTGATTTTCTAAACACTTTGATTTTCAAAATCTATAAATACAGCTTTGTTAAATGAGGTTTTATTATCTAAACATGTTTTGGTACAACTAGGAGGTTGTACCAAAACATCTTTAAAATTAATTGCATATTTTTTGGAAAAGCACTCAGTTGTGGTCCACACCATCAGACACATGGAAACTTAACTTCACTTAACTTTTCACAAGTATTTTGACTCATCAATTTCTTGGTCCCCTTAATTTTGCACACAGGGTTTTAAACCTGTCATCTTTTTAAAGTTAGACAAGTCAATGTTTAATGAATCCTGTTTAGGTTGTACAAATGAACAATTTTTATTTATTTTTTTTCCTAATGAACAGTGATATTAAAGTATAAAAATTACAAATTTTGGAAATGCATAAAAATTTATAATTTAAAAATAATATAAAAATTGAATAATATAAAAATATCCTCTGGGGACTCCATTGTTCTGCTGGGGGATGCTCACATTGGTAATGACGACAAAACCTGGAAGAGTGTGATTAGGAGGAATGGCCTGTCTGATTGGAATCCAAGTGGTGTTCAGTTAGGTTCTTGGGAGGACACTTGGAGGCTGCTGGGACTACTGTAGAGGCAGCTGGGGTTGCTGCACTGTGAGGGAGTGGTGTAGATGCGGTGTGCACTTGTGTTTTGTTGTGCACCTGCTAAAGTGGTTAATTGGAATTGTTTGGAAGTATATTTGAGTGGCTGTTACATTTGTTTTTTTTTCAGTCGGTGTGAGTGCTTGTCTGTCCTTGTTAATAAATGCGAGTATTACCGACAGTAATTGAAATGTTGTCCTCACTATTTGCCGTGGGAATTCAGTGGTGTTTATAGTGGGTGTTTACGTGCCTCCACATGCTCTGAGGGAGCTATATGACAGCATCACATCACATAATAAACACCCAGAAGCATTGTATGTGGTGGCGGGGGACTTTTACCACGTGAATCTGCAGGACATATTCCACCAACATGTTAACATCGCCACTCAAGGGGGAAAGACTCTGGACAAAGTGTTTACCAACAGTTGAGGAGAGTACAGAGCAGTGCCCCGACCCTACCTCTGTGCCTCAGATCACATCTCCCTCTTGTTGGCTCCAGCTTACAGCCCCCTGTTGAAATTAGATCTATTAGATCTTTATTGTCACTATTACAGAAATAGTGAAAAACAGTTTAGCAGCTCTCTGTTTAACAGCATAGAAGTAATAAATAGCAGCATTAAAGTAATAGAATAAAACACACAAAAAGAGACAGTCATCCTATTATAGAATGAGTGTCTTAGTGCAATTAATGAGCGCAGTATGATAGTCCGTATAGAAGACAGTCATTGAGGGGGGTGGATACTGTTTCCCAGAAACAGTCATTCAGGGTGTGGGGGATGGGCGCATTTGACTGCCTGTGGGTAAAAGCTTTTGTTAAGTCTCTTTGTTCTTGTTCTGATTGACCTGTAGCATCTGCCAGAGGGGAGGGGAGAGAAAAGAGAGTGTCCAGGGTGTGAGGAATTTTTAATGATTTTACTGGCTCTTAGGTGGAGTCTGCCAGTGTAAATGTCCTGGGGGGGGGGGGGGTAGTGCTGTCCCGATTACCCGCTCTGCCTCCCTTACTACCCACTGCAGGTTCTTCCTGTCTTCCTCAGTGCAGCTACTGAACCACACTGTGCAGCAGTAGATCAGGAGGCTCTCGATGGTTGAGCTGTAAAAATTGGTTAGCAGCTTTTGGGGGAGGTGAGCCTGACACATCTTCCTGAGGAAGTACAATCTTTGTTGTGCCTTCCCCACCTGGTGAGAGATGTTTGTGGACCAGGTGAGTTCGGCAGAGATGTGGACTCCCAGGAACTTGAAGTTCTCCATCCTCTCTACCTCTTCTCCGTCGATGTAGAGGGCAGAGTGCTCAGCCCGCTTGGCTCTCCTGAAGTCCACTATCTCCTTGGTTTTGGATGTATTCAGTTCCAGGTTATTACTGTCACACCATTGCCTCAGCTGCTGAACCTCCTCCCTGTAGGCTAATCCGTCATTGTTGTAAATCAGTCCTACAATGGTGGTGTCGTCAGCAAATTTGATTATGGTGTTGCTGTTGTGAATGGGAGAACAGTCGAAAGTGAAAAGGGAATAGTGGAGGGGCCTGAGGACACACCCCTGCGGCGTGCCTGTGTTCAGGATGAGAGTGGAGGAGATGTGGTCTCCCATCCTGACGTTCTGGGGTCTATAGCTGAGGAAGTCCATTATCCAGGTGCACAGTGAGCTGTTGAGGCCCAGGTTGCTCAGCTTTTGAACCAGCTTGTGGGGTCGTACTGTATTAAAGGCGGAGCTGAAGTCCACAAATAGCATCCTCACATAGGTGTTGCTGTTGTCCAGATGTTTGAGGGCTGTGTGGAGAGTTGTTATTATGGTATCCTCCCTCGACCTGTTTGCCCTGTACGCAAACTGATGTGTGTCAGTGTCAGCTGCAATAGCGGCCTTAATGTGGGGCATGATGAGTCTTTCCAGGCACTTGATGGGAGTTAAAGCAACTGGGCGGTAGTCATTCAAACAGCTCACTGTGTTCTTCTTGGGCAGTGGAACAATGGTGGCTGACTTAAGGCAGGTCGGAACTACAGACTGCAGTAGCGAGAAGTTGAACATTGTGAAAACCTCCGCTAACTGGTCTGCACATGCCTTAAGTACCCTCTCTGCAACTCCATCTGGACCAGCTGCTTTCCTCACGCTGACTGCTCAAGGTGATTCCCGACCTGATGCTGCTGCAGCTGGATGGGGGCGTCGACCCTTTTTGGGGGAGCAGGATGAGTGTGGGCCATGCTATTGTGTTGGTTGAAGCGGGCAAAGAATCAATTTAGGGTGTCAGGTAGGGTGCTGTCCAAGCAGTCTGCCGGTGTGTGGGTGTCTTTGTAGCCGGTGAGTGCCTTGATCCCCTGCCACATATGCCTAGAGTTGTTGCTAACAAAGTGATCCTCGATGTCTGCGCTTGGCCTTTTTGATGCTGATCTCCTGACTTAAAGGCAGCATCTCGAGCTCTGAGCAGGGCACGCACCTCGCTGTTGAGCCATGGCTTCTGGTTTGGGAACACTTTAATAGTGTTTGTTGTATCATTCCCAGTGCAAAAGTTGATGTAAGAGAGCACAGCAGCTGTGTGACCCTCTAGGTCAGAGCAAGTTTTATATGGTTGCAGCATATCAAGTCTATAAAGTAAATAAAAGTATAAAAGCCTATAAAGTAAATATTGGTAATCAAATAAATTAGTTTTGTCATTCAAAGTAGGTGTAATGTGATTTTTTAAATTTCACGTAACGCTGTCAGTGAAATTTTATTTTATAGAGAGACGCAGCAGCATCAACAGAAAAAAAATTGAATAGGAAGGAGGGCAAAAACCCTGAGCTTCAGGGAAATTCCACTCCCAGCCCGCCACAGGCGCGGCCCCCCTTCGGGGTCCATGGCTGGCATGGCTCACAAACCACTAATCATTAAGCATCATTATGCCTGCTTGGTACCCGTGGCCGGTTTTGATGGTCTTCTTCGGCCTCGCTGTCCATGCCCTCCCCGGCTAAACCCCCGCCGTGAATATTGTCGAAACCTGAGACCGCTGCGTCGGGTCGTTCGACTTGTCGAAGCTCCAACTCAAGCTCCTACCAGGTTTGGACTAGTGAACGCCAGATCGATTTTAAACAAAACTTTTATCATTCGGGACTTCTTCAGCTCCTGTGACCTGGATTTTCTATGTGTGACTGAGACGTGGGTGAGTGCTGGTGAGACCAGTGTTCTATCTGAACTTTTACCAGTGGATTGCTGCTGTTTTAGCTCGCCGCTGACATCAGGCAGAGGTGGAGGCACAGCGACCATATATAAAAAGGATTATAAATGTAAGCAATGCTTCCTACAGTCCTCATTGTCTAGTTTTGAACTAACCTCGTTTGAGGTGAGTCGCACAAATCTGTTTTTTTGCGCTGTCATGTATCGTCCCCCGAAATACAATAAGAACTTCATAAATGAATTTTCTGATTTTTTATTTGGGATTATGCCCCACTATGATCATGTTCTTATTGTTGGAGATTTTAATATACATGTGTTTTGTCCTGATAGACCACTGGTAAATGATTTCTTAAACCGTATTGACTCTTTTAACCTGGTGCAGTCCGTATCTGGTCCTACACATGAGCATGGACACACACTGGACCTTGTTCTGTCATATGGTCTGCCTATTACTAACTTGGAGATCTCTGACTTTGTACTCTCAGATCATATGCCTGTGTTATTTAATGTTAGTTTTTCACATACTGCAGTTAAAACTAGCGCTGTTACTCGGCGCTGTCGGGTTATTAACCCCTCCACTGCTGCACAGTTTTCTGCTGCTTTTAATCAGCTCTGTGGTCCTACAGACTCATCTAAAACAGAGGAGCTAACTTCCCGGTTTTATTCTTGCTGTCAAACCATCATGGACTCTGTGGCTCCATTAAAAACCAAGCAGCCTAAGGTTAAACCTGAGCCTTGGTTTAATGACCGCACTCGTGCCATTAAGAGGGAATGTCATCGAGCAGAATGCAGATGGAAAAAGGATAAACTGCAAGTGTCTTTTCAAATTCTAAAAGACTGCTGGCATCACTACCAGAACACTGTTAAAGAGTCTAAAAGGGAATATTATGCAAATATTATTTCTTCTAGCAGCCATAATTCACGTGTGCCATTCTTGATCTTGTTTTGTCTAATAACCAGGACAGGATTGGTAAATTAGATGTTTTAGAACCACTTGACAGTAGCGATCATAACATGGTTAAATTTGAGGTTAAGTTTAGTGCCCGAAGAGCAAAGTCCAAATTAAAAATATATAATGTTAGGAAGGCTGTCAGCGTCCGGGTAGCGAGCTGGCGGTCAAGCAGGCAAGAGGAGCCGTGTATCAGGACAAACGGGGGTTTATTCCATGAACAGGCAGGGAAGAGGAAGCTGGACATCGAACAGGACATTACATCACAATGACAAATCTAGGGTACACTGACTGAGACTAGGACTAAATACATGAGACTAGGCAAACGTAACAGGCAACAGGTGAGATACATCAGGTTTCGGCAGGAGGTAATGAGGGGGCGTGGCACACACGAGGAGCGTTCGGAGCTGAATGTGACAGAACCCCCCCCCAAAGGCGCGCACACCAGGCGCGCCCGAGGGGAGGCGATGGACGAGACGAGGGGCAGGAACTGAAAAACAAAAAGCAAGACATTAACGAGGAAGAGGGAACAAGACAGAAGCACAAAACAGGCATAGGGGCAAAACCCACGACAAAACCCCACACAAGACCGGAAACGCGGACAGACAGACAGAGAAGGGAGACACGGAGGAAGCACCCACAGGCGACACGAAGGGGCCAGGAGTGCACGGAGGAGGAACACAGGGACGAGCAGGAGAAACAGGCGGGACGAAGAAAGGAGGAGCAGACAGGGGAGACCAGACAGGCACGGAAGGGGGACAAAGAGGAGCCCGAGGGAGCCCAGGCGGGCGACGGGTGGTGGCCGGAGGGGCCACAGGCGACAGGAAGGAGGGAGCAGGAGGGGACCACGAAGGGAACAAGGAGACAGGGTGAGGGACAGACGGAGGAGACAAGGAGGGAGTCGGAGGGGCCAACAGCAAAGGGAAGGAGGAGGGGGAAGCAGCAGCCAGCGAAGGCGCTGCCACAGCGGGCGAAGGCGCCGTCCGCCGACGCGCCGGCGCAGGGGGACCCGCAGGCGACCGACGCAGAGTCGGAGGCGGGACCGAGGCCGGGGGACGAGGCCACAGAGGGGGACCCGCAGGCGACCGCCGGGCTGGAGCAGGAGGAACCACAGGCGGGCCCCGAGCCCCAGCCAAAGCGAGCGAGGGCGAGTCAGGGGGCAGGGCGGGCGGGACCTCGGCCCGACGTCTATGTCCCCTCCCCTTGCGGGACACAGATAGGCGGGGTCCTGGGGAATGTCGGCCTTGCCGGGGCAAGGGCGAGGGAGTCTCAAGGGAGGTCCATAGGGCAATCCCAGAGGGATCCCATTCAAGGCCTTCCTCCTCCCCGGAGGAAGGAGCGGCAGCCAAACAGTTTGGGACCTCCTCGGGGACAGAGTGAGCAGGGCTGGGGGAATTCGAGGCAGGGCCTCAGGTGAGGTTGCAGGCGTGGCTGCAGACGGTGCAGCTGGAGCCGCGGGCGTGGCCGCAGGCTGGACGGGCTGGACAGGAGAGCCGGGCTGGACGGGCTGGACGGAAGAGCCGGGCTGGATGAGCAGAGCGGCGACCTCAGACGGTGCCGCGGGCAGAGCGAATGTGCGGCCATCAGGGGGCGCTGCAGGAGGAGCGGCGGCAGCAGGCCGCAGACGGAGCAGCTGCCTCAGGGTTTCTTCCACCCGGGCTAGCTGTTGGAGTGGGGAATCAGGGGCTGCCCTGGCAAACTCCCTGCGGAGTTGCTCCAGGAGCGGAGCTGCCTCCAGGGAGTCTTTTATGGCGGGTTCGCCAACCACCCGCCAGTACTGTTCCTGCAGGAGGTGAAACCTGCTGCCATCCTCCAGACAGGGCTGTGGCTCAGGAACCCTGTGGGATGCTGCAGCAGGCACCTTGGCCGTGTGGCCAGCAGGGGGCGCCTCGGCGGGCGCCGCCAACACGTGGCCAGCAGGGGGCGCCTCGGCGGGCGCCGCCAACACGTGGCCAGCAGGGGGCGCCTCGGCGGGCGCCTCGGGAGTGCGGCCAGCAGGGGGCGCCGCCTTCACGCGGCCAGCCGGGGGCACCTTGGCGGGCACCTCAGACACATGGCCAGCAGGGGGCGCCACCGCGGCCACCACAGGCAGTTCAGGAGCCGGCAGGACAGGCGAGACAGGCAGGTCAAGAGCCGGCAGGACAGGCGAGACAGGCAGGTCAAGAGCCGGCAGGACAGGCGAGACAGGCAGGTCAAGAGCCGGCAGGACAGGCGAGACAGGCAGGTCAGGTGCCGGCAGGACGGGCGCCGCCGTCCCGTGGTCAGCAGGGGGCGTCTTGGAGGGCGTCGCCACCCCGCGGCCAGCAGGGGGCGCCTCGGCGGGCGCCACCAGCACGCGGCCAGCAGGGGGCGCCTCGGCAGGCGCCACCAGCACGCGGCCAGCAGGGGGCGCCTCGGCGGGCGCCACCAGCACGCGGCCAGCCACCGGGACTGCAGGCAAGCCAGGCAGGACAGGCGGGTCAGATGGGACGGGCGGTGCCGCTGACAAAGCGGCGGAAGCTGAAGCAGGCGGTGCCGCAGGCAGAGCGGCGGCAGCGGCAGCAGGGAAGACAGGCAGGACGGGCAGGACGGGCGGTGCTGCTGGCATCGCGGCAGCTGCAGCAGGCGGTGCTGCAGGCAGATCGGCGGCGGCAGCAGGCAGCGCAGCCGCGGGCAGATCGGCGGCGGCAGCAGGCAGCGCAGCCGCGGGCAGATCGGCGGCGGCAGCAGGCAGCGCAGCCGCGGGCAGATCGGCGGCGGCAGCAGGCAGCGCAGCCGCGGGCAGGTCGGCGGCAGCTGCAGGAGGTGGTGCCGCGGGCAGATCCGGATCAGCCAGGTCCGGAGCAGGCAGGAGGGGTGCCGAGCGCGTTGGCGCTGTCCCTTTAAGGGCTTTGGGCACCCGGGGAATTGCGTCTCTCACGGCGCTGATCCCTCTTCCGGGTAGGCGTTCTGGCCGGTAAGCACAAGCCTCCCAGGCGGGGAGCAGAGAGCAAGCTCCCAGGAAGAGCATTGGGGCTTCTTCCGCGGGTTCTCTGCTCCGCTTATCCCGGCTGCTTGTCAGGCGCTGGCTCAAGCGGCGAAGGCATTTGCGTGCCCTTCGGAGGGGATAGTCCTGTCCGGGCGGGCGCTCCTCCTCAAGGAGATCCGCGCCCCGGTTAGCCAGAGCCAGGGCTATGGAATCCTCCCGGACCTCGGGCTGGGACCGCCAGTGCACAAACTCTTGCAGCAGACCGAGCCGTTGGTGCTCGGTCTGCCGCTTTGTGCTTTCTTCGAGATTTGTCATTCTGTCAGCGTCCGGGTAGCGAGCTGGCGGTCAAGCAGGCAAGAGGAGCCGTGTATCAGGACAAACGGGGGTTTATTCCATGAACAGGCAGGGAAGAGGAAGCTGGACATCGAACAGGACATTACATCACAATGACAAATCTAGGGTACACTGACTGAGACTAGGACTAAATACATGAGACTAGGCAAACGTAACAGGCAACAGGTGAGATACATCAGGTTTCGGCAGGAGGTAATGAGGGGGCGTGGCACACACGAGGAGCGTTCGGAGCTGAATGTGACAAAGGCTAACTTCAATTGTATGAGATTAAAACTAGAAACTGTGAACTGGATGGAGTTAATTAACAAAACTGTTGAAGAGGCATGGGAATGTTTTAAAAGCACATTATTGCAAGTACAAGAGGACTTCATACCTGTTTCTAGCAAGAATAAATCTAGGAAATTGCAACCTAGGTGGTTTAATAGGGACATAAAGTATAAAGTAAGGAGGAAAAGGGCTTTGTTCCAGAGATGGAAAATAACTGATGATGACATAATAAAGCAAGAGTATCTAAATCTACAGGCTGAATTAAAAAATGACATTAGACGAGCTAAAAGGAATGTCGAAAGGAAGATCGCATTGGAGGCTAAGGATGACGTTAAAAGTTTCTTCCAGTATTTTAACTCTAAAAGAGCTCTAAAAGCTGAAATCACTAATCTGCAGGATAGTAAGGGTCTTATAATTGAAAACGACATTGACATAGTAAATGAGTTCAATGATAGTTTTGCACGGGTATTTACTGTTGAGGACACTAGTAACTTACCAGTTCTTATTACTAATCCAACATCGTCTATAACTAATATATATATAACTGAAGCTGATGTTTTGCAAAGCCTAGCTAAGCTCAAAATAAATAAATCACAGGGCCCTGATGGCATCTTACCTATAGTGTTAAAAGAGATGAGGGATATTATTTGCCGACCCTTAACATTACTGTTTCAAAAATCCTTATCTGAAGGTGTGGTACCTTCTGATTGGAAGCATGCCAACATAACGCCCATTTTCAAAAAAGGGGATAGAAGTAATTTGTCAAACTATAGGCCAATCAGTCTAACTTGTATAACTGGTAAAGTTATGGAGGCTATAATCAAAGAGAAAATGGTAGATTACCTGGACTCAAATAACATTTTGAGGGATAGCCAGCATGGATTTAGGAGAGGTAGATCCTGTTTAACAAATCTGTTGGAGTTTTTTGAGGAAGCTACTCAGGAAGTTGATGATAAGAAGGCCTATGATGTCATCTACTTAGATTTCCAAAAGGCTTTTGATGTTGTCCCCCACAAGAGGCTCACTTAAACTCAAAGCGAACTGTAGCAACCTGGATTGATAACTGGTTAACGGATAGGAAGCAGCGAGTAGTTATAAGAGGCTCGATGTCACAGTGGGCCTGCGTTCATAGTGGGGTACCGCAGGGTTCAATTTTAGGACCACTTTTGTTCCTTATTTACATAAATGATATAGACACCAATATATACAGTAAACTGGTGAAATTTGCAGATGACACCAAGGTGGGTGGTGTAGCAGATACTGAACTAGCGGCTCAGCAGCTACAGCGGGATCTTAATTTAATTAGTGACTGGGCTGACACCTGGCAGATGAAATTTAACATAGACAAATGTAAGGTACTCCATGTAGGGAGCAGAAATATAAAGTACAGGTATTTTATGGGACCTACTGAAATAAAGGTAGCTGATTATGAGAAAGACCTTGGTGTGTATGTTGATGCTTCCATGTCTCATTCTCGCCAGTGCAGGGAAGCAATAAAAAAGGCCAATAGGATGTTGGGGTATATCTCCAGGTGTGTGGAGTTTAAGTCAAGGGAGGTAATGCTAAGATTATACAATTCCTTGGTGAGACCTCACCTAGAATATTGTGTACAGGTTTGGTCACCATATCTTAAAAAGGACATAGCGGCCTTAGAAAAGGTGCAGCGTAGGGCCACAAGAATGATTCCTGGTCTTAGAGGAATGTCATACGAGGAAAGGTTATTTGAGCTAAATCTGTTCAGCCTCAAGCAAAGGAGACTGAGGGGGGACATGATCCAGGTCTATAAGATTCTAACAGGTTTGGATGCTGTTCAATCGAATAGTTACTTCAGCATTAGTTCAAATACAAGAACTCGTGGCCATAGGTGGAAATTAGCGGGAGAACATTTCAAACTGGATTTAAGGAAGCACTTCTTTACACAGCGTGTAGTCAGAGTATGGAATAGTCTTCCTGATAACGTAGTGCAAGCTGAATCCTTGGGTTCCTTTAAATCAGAGCTAGATAAGATTTTAACAACTCTGAGCTATTAGTTAAGTTCTCCCCAAGCGAGCTCGATGGGCCGAATGGCCTCCTCTCGTTTGTATATTTCTTATGTTCTTATGTTCTTATGTGTGTTATTTCAGACTATTGACTCTGTTCTTAATGCCCCATCAAATGTCGGTTTAGAATTTTCATCTGATATGTGCAATAATTTTCTGAGCTTTTTTATAGAAAAGGCTGTCACTACCAGGGCTCTTATCACAGCTCCTAACTTTGATCCCTCTGTTTCTGTTTCTTGCACTGCTGTTTTTACTCAGTTTGAGCTTGTGACCCTCTCCACTTTAGGGGATGTGGTTTGCCATATTAAGCCCACAGGTTCCCCCCAGGATCTGTTCCCTCCACGATTTTTTAAAGAAATTTTTCCTAGTATAGGCCGGTCTGTCCTTGACATTATTAATAGCAGTCTGTCCTCTGGTGTGGTTCCAGCAAAGTTCAAACATGCTATAGTGCAGCCACTACTTAAGAAATGTAGCCTTGATCACACAGTATTAGCAAATTATAGGCCTATTTCCAAGCTGCCATTTATTTCCAAGGTTCTAGAGGAAATTGTTTCTCGTCAATTAAAATATTTTCAAGATGAGAATAGCATCTTTGAGGTTTTTCAGTCAGGTTTTAAAACCCTCCATAGTACAGAATCTGCATTATTAAGAGTATCTAATGACATCCTTTTGGCATGTGATTCTGGTAACCACGTTATTCTTATCTTGCTTGACCTAACAGCTGCTTTTGATACAGTGGACCACAATATTCTAATATCCCGATTAAGTAATCTTGTAGGTATTGCTGGCACTGCATTAAACTGGTTTAAATCTTATCTGACAAATAGAACATTTTCTGTCAGCTTCTCTGCTTCCGAATCAACTTCTGCTTCTTTGTCATGCGGCGTCCCACAGGGCTCAATTTTAGGGCCATTGTTGTTTTTATTGTACTTGTTGCCTCTGGGTTCCATCCTTAGAAAGCATGGGATTTCTTTTCATTGTTATGCTGATGACTGCCAAATCTATTTCCCACTGAAACAGATGGAGGGTATGTCCATAAAACATCTTTTGAAATGCCTAGAAGACATTAAAGCTTGGCTGGCTTTAAACTTTTTAAGTTTTAATGAAAAGAAAACAGAGGTGTTGGTGTTTGGACCTAGTGGTCCCTGTGAATCCTCCTCTGTTGATTTGGGACCCTTGGAAATTTATTGGAAACCTGTTGTTACTGACCTTGGTTTTGAGTTGGACAGTGATTTTAAATTGGACAGCCAAGTTAGAGCGGTGGTGAAGTCAAGTTTTTATCATTTAAGGCGACTGGCAAGAGTGAAATCTTTTCTTTCAAGAGAGCACTTTGAAACAGTGATCCATGCTTTTATTACTTCTCGTTTGGACTACTGTAACTCACTTTATGTGGGTGTCAGTCAGTCATTGCTCTCACGTCTGCAGATGGTCCAAAATGCCGCTGCACGACTGTTAACAGGAACTCGTAAAAGAGAGTATATAACTCCTGTGCTGGCCTCACTGCACTGGCTACCTATGTCCTTCAGAGTTGATTTTAAAATTCTTATGTTTGTTTTTAAATGCTTTCATAATCTTGCCCCGCCGTACCTCTCGGAGCTTCTTCATTCCTACACACACTGTCGGTCTCTTAGGTCAGCTGACCAGCTGCTCCTGGAAGTACCTAGATCTAAGAGGAAGCTCTGAGGGGACAGGGCTTTTTCTGTTGTGGCGCCTAAACTGTGGAATAACCTGCCCTTGCACGTTAGAAAGGCCCCTTCATTATCAACTTTTAAAATACGTCTAAAAACCCATTTTTATTCCCTGGCTTTTGGCCTCAGTGAGACTTAGTGAGATTTTCCTTGAAATTAAATTAGCTAGTAATAAATTAACTTATTTGCATTTTATTTATTTCCTATGAATAGTTGATTATTTGGTTTTAATGTACAGCACTTTGTGTCAGCTGTGGCTGTTTTAAAGTGCTTTATAAATAAAGATGATGATGATGATGATCACACATAACACACTTGTTTCCCCCAACATTCCCTTTTTATCTTGATCTTCATCCTGGTCCTAGTGTTGTCTGGCGGTAGATGAGGTGCTTTTGTTGTTTCTGGTCGTTGGAGCAGGGGTGGACTACCCTGCTCTGGTTGCTCAGGTCAGGGGATTATTCTGCCCCTTCTGTTGAGACCTGAGTTGCGTCTAGTTCAGCCGAACTGACGCTCTGGGTTCCTTCCCTCAGGGCCTCCTGGATCTCTGCTGTGGTTCTCCCTGGGTCCTCTGCAGCCGCGCACTGGCTCCAGTGAAACCACGTGTCGCCTTTGCCTTTCAGACGAACCGCGTGTGATGTCCTCTCAGTGACCTGGAAGGGGCCCGTCCACCTGGGTTCTGACCACTTCCGTTTGATGACTTTCAGGAGGGCCCACTCCGCCGTGTGTGGTTTGGCCAGCTGGTTCTCTGGTCTCGCCTCCTGGATCTGTTTAGAAAAATCTGCAACGAGAACTTGCAAACAATCATAATATGCCCGAGGATTTTGCTCCCCCTTCTCGTCGGGGGTCCAGGTTAACCCTTTCTGGGGTCCTGGGAACTGCCTGCCTGTCTGAAACTCAAAGGGGGTGAACCCGGTCCCCCTTTTTATGGAACACCTCACTGACATCATTGCCAGTGGTAAAGCGTCAACCCAATTCATTTTGGTCTGCGCGCAGATTTTTGCCAATTTTTATTTTATTGTTAGGTTCATTCGCTCCACTTTTCCCTGGGACTGCGGATGATACACAGTTCCACACGCATGTCTCAATCCCAATGCTTTCTCCACCGTCCGGAGGTCCTCGTTCTTAAAGTGGGACCCATTGTCTGACCGAATCCTGTTGGGAAACTCGTGTTGTGGTATATACTGATTAATCAGAAACTTCATTACGGATACCCCATCCTCCTCCTTTGTGGGCCATGCTTCTGGCCACCCTGAGAATGGGTCCACACACATCAACACATATCTGAACCCTCTTACTGGAATCACCATGTCTGTATAATCTATAATGATTTCTTCCCCTGACCTGGTACACATGGGAAACTGCCCTTTCTCAGGCTTGACTGTGGCTCGCGAGTTATACAAGGTACAGGTAGCGCAACTCCGTACATATCCAAATGGATGCCACCAGCTTGTCAGATTCTCTAACATTTGTCTCACCCCTGCATGACCTACCCCATGGGCTTCTGCCAAGATTGTGTGGCGAAGGCCTGGGGGAAGGGCTTCCCTTCCTTACTCTGCCACAGCCCCTCCTTCTGCTAGTTTCAGGGCCTCGATAACCGCTATCACCTCGGCTCTCTGGGCTGACTGGGCTCCCCCCAGTCTTTCTGCCATCAAGGTTACATAATCCTGACCTTGTCTGGCCACCACTGCATACCCTGCCTGCAAACCTCCTGTGTCTGTCTTCTCTTGCCATCTTGCTTTCCCCTCTTCCTGCTTGAAAATAACTTTGCATATTTGAGTTAGACACCCCATGTACAACTTCAACTCATAAACCTTCTTTTTTTTTTTCTTTTTTTTCTTTCATAGAACTCCCCCCTTGCGCAATGGTCAAGACCATGCGCATGCATTATTAAGGTGTTGACCACACGACAAAGGCACAATCAAAAATCCATCACAGTTGTGAAACAGACCATCAGAGTCCTTAGCATCCCCTTTGTGTCCAGACAGAGGTCTCATAAGGGCCCCTCCCGTGGCTGAACTCACCCCCCAAGCATGCAGCCTGTTCTTATCAGTATTGCAGCTTTGCTTTGGGCACCTCAAGCCCCCCTTTCGCTAAGACCTTCAGCAACGGCGGCTTCAGTGCCTGTGTATATAACACAGAGCAGATCACCCATATACTGTAGCACTGTGCTTCTTAAATTCAATTCATCCAGATCTGCCCTAAGCATGTGTTCATATCCTTGCAGTATCCTCGCGTGGATGAACTGCTGACCCCTATAGGTGATCGCAAACAAAAACTGTGCCTGTTGTGTTAGGGACACACTGAAAAATGCCATCTACAAATCCACACTCCACTAACTATTTCTCTGCACACAAATCATAAACTAACCTCCACATTTTGCCTCCTGCCAACGTTACTCTACACTTTATTTCCCTTCACGCTGCACTCCTATCATGCTCCACAGCCACAAACCTCTTAAGTCTCCTACATACTCTGCACTCCACTGACTCTCACCAACTCACCTTCGGTAGCAGCCTGCATTCCCTCACACTGAAATCTCTCCATCGCAACAAACAAGTATGTTTGTTCTATGTCCAATTCAGCCTATTGCTATATTGTTTCTGTATTAATGGGCCCCACTGTTCTAGAATTTCCCCAACTTTCAGTAACATCTTCAATCCCATATGAACTATGCTGTCCCCTATTGAACAACAAATTTTGTCGCAGAAGGCTGTACTGTCCACTGAGCACCTCTAAGCCCCCCTCTGTACATTTTATGTCTATCTGCAGCTGACACAAAGCATCTCTGCCTGACAAATTCACTGGGATATGCTCTAATATTAGTATGGGCATATTTACATTTTTGTAACCTATCTGAACTTCCACTAAACAAGATTTTGGAACATACAGATGTGTCCTGGCTGATCACAGCTCCAGCCCACCAGCTGAACCAGCCTGTTACCCAGTCTCTCCAGAGTCTGGGATCATCAAATTTGTGGGTAAATGGGTGCCCTTTGAGGAAACCCCCATCCATTGTATCTATTCACTCTGTTCCAATTAGGGACCTGAGGCCAATTAGTATCATGGGGGGCCCCAGCGACAGGAGACTGTTGGCTGTCCACAGGCTGCCCCCGGGCTTGGGTCCGGAGAGACCACTGGTGCCTGGACTTTTTCTTTTCTTTTTTTTTGTTTTTTTTGTTTTTAATGTGTCCTGTCAGGCAGCTTTCGCAAGCAGAATATAAACTCTATAAACTCTGTATAGGCCCTTCATATTGGTCAATTTCTTTTTATTCGTATATTTATTGTATCTTATTTAATACATGCAAAATATTCCAGTTGCCGTGCTGCCCGGAAGGGAGTGATAGATTAGGAAATTGAGTGAAGAAAAGGGGTAGGGAGAGAGATTAAACAGAAAGAAGGAAAGAGAGAGAGAGAGAAAAAAAAAAAAACACGAACAACGGCGAAGACAACAGTGGGACAGAGAGGCTAAGAAAGACAGGAGTAACGTAAAAAGCACATAAGGCAAGAAAAGGAAAAAAAAAACGCATTTGAAATACAACCAAAAAAGCATAAATACAAAGACACAACCAGAAATAAAGAAAATAAAACAGATATATAGTACAGACATACAAAATTGTAGCATGTGCTTGGAAGGGAGCGTGGAGGTGTATTTGCATGTGTGTTCATGACTTTTTCTTTTTAGCGGTCAGCTCCTCCAGCTGCATCTGATTCCATTTCTTTGTCAGTTCCCTCTCACGCTCTTTAGCAAAGTCCTCCTCCTCTCTGTACAAGTCAATAGTATGGATCAGCTGCTCACGGTACTGCTCCTCAGGCATAGTAACGAGCCCCACAACCTGCCTTAGCCTGCTTCTCACTGGCTTAGGGAGCGCGTCCTGCAGTGCCCTCCGGTACCGACCTCTGAATGCCGGATTCTGCAGGTCCTGCTCCATCTCAGTGCGCCACCGCTTTTCTTGAGCTTGCAGATAGGCAGCTGGGCTCTCCTCCTTAAGAACATAAGAACATAAGAACTATACAAACGAGAGGAGGCCATTCGGCCCATCGAGCTCGCTTGGGGAGAACTTTACTAATAGCTTAGAGTTGTTAAAATCTTATCTAGCTCTGATTTAAAGGAACCCAAGGATTCAGCTTGCACTACGTTATCAGGAAGACTATTCCATACTCTGACTACACGCTGTGTAAAGAAGTGCTTCCTTAAATCCAGTTTGAAATGTTCTCCCGCTAATTTCCACCTATGGCCACGAGTTCTTGGATTTGAACTAATGCTAAAGTAACTATTCGGTTGAACAGCATCCAAACATGTTAGAATCTTATAGACCTGGATCATGTCCCCCCTCAGTCTCCTTTGCTTGAGGCTGAACAGATTTAGCTCAAATAACCTTTCCTCGTATGACATTCCTCTAAGACCAGGAATCATTCTTGTGGCCCTACGCTGCACCTTTTCTAAGGCCGCTATGTCCTTTTTAAGATATGGTGACCAAACCTGTACACAATATTCTAGGTGAGGTCTCACCAAGGAATTGTATAATCTTAGCATTACCTCCCTTGACTTAAACTCCACACACCTGGAGATATACCCCAACATCCTATTGGCCTTTTTTATTGCTTCCCCACACTGGCGAGAATGAGACATGGAAGCATCAACATACACACCAAGGTCTTTCTCATAATCAGCTACCTTTATTTCAGTAGGTCCCATAAAATACCTGTACTTTATATTTCTGCTCCCTACATGGAGTACCTTACATTTGTCTATGTTAAATTTCATCTGCCAGGTGTCAGCCCAGTCACTAATTAAATTAAGATCCCGCTGTAGCTGCTGAGCCGCTAGTTCAGTATCTGCTACACCACCCACCTTGGTGTCATCTGCAAATTTCACCAGTTTACTGTATATATTGGTGTCTATATCATTTATGTAAATTAGGAACAAAAGTGATCCTAAAATTGAACCCTGCGGTACCCCACTATGAACGCAGGCCCACTGTGACATCGAGCCTCTTATAACTACTCGCTGCTTCCTATCCGTTAACCAGTTATCAATCCAAGTCGCTACAGTTCCTAAAATACCTGTCGCTTTGAGTTTAAGTGAGAGCCTCTTGTGGGGAACAACATCAAAAGCCTTTTGGAAATCTAAATAGATGACATCATAGGCCTTCTTATCATCAACTTCCTGAGTAGCTTCCTCAAAAAACTCCAACAGATTTGTTAAACAGGATCTACCTCTCCTAAATCCATGCTGGCTATCCCTCAAAATGTTATTTGAGTCCAGGTAATCTACCATTTTCTCTTTGATTATAGCCTCCATAACTTTACCAGTTATACAAGTTAGACTGATTGGCCTATAGTTTGACAAATTACTTCTATCCCCTTTTTTGAAAATGGGCGTTATGTTGGCATGCTTCCAATCAGAAGGTACCACACCTTCAGATAAGGATTTTTGAAACAGTAATGTTAAGGGTCGGCAAATAATATCCCTCATCTCTTTTAACACTATAGGTAAGATGCCATCAGGGCCCTGTGATTTATTTATTTTGAGCTTAGCTAGGCTTTGCAAAACATCAGTTTCAGTTATATATATATTAGTTATAGACGATGTTGAATTAGTAATAAGAACTGGTAAGTTACTAGTGTCCTCGACAGTGAATACCCGTGCAAAACTATCATTGAACTCATTTACTATGTCAATGTCGTTTTCAATTATAGGACCCTTACTATCCTGCAGATTAGTAATTTCAGCTTTTAGAGCTCTTTTAGAGTTAAAATACTGGAAGAAACTTTTAACGTCATCCTTAGCCTCCAATGCGATCTTCCTTTCGACATTCCTTTTAGCTCGTCTAATGTCATTTTTTAATTCAGCCTGTAGATTTAGATACTCTTGCTTTATTATGTCATCATCAGTTATTTTCCATCTCTGGAACAAAGCCCTTTTCCTCCTTACTTTATACTTTATGTCCCTATTAAACCACCTAGGTTGCAATTTCCTAGATTTATTCTTGCTAGAAACAGGTATGAAGTCCTCTTGTACTTGCAATAATGTGCTTTTAAAAAATTCCCATGCCTCTTCAACAGTTTTGTTATTTAACTCCATCCAGTTCACGGTTTCTAGTTTTAATCTCATACAATTGAAGTTAGCCTTCCTAACATTATATATTTTTGATTTGGACTTTGCTCTTCGGGCACTAAACTTAACCTCAAATTTAACCATGTTATGATCGCTACTGTCAAGTGGTTCTAAAACATCTAATTTACCAATCCTGTCCTGGTTATTAGACAAAACAAGATCAAGAATGGCATCTCCCCTGGTAGGGGTGTTAACAAACTGAGTAAAAAAACAATCCTGTACTAATTCCACCATCTCAAGTTCATTTTCAGAAGAGCCAGCAACAATGTCCCACTGTATCCCCGGTAGATTAAAATCACCCATAACTACCACATCATTTTTATTGCTCATAATCCTAATATCACTGTATAACAATCTGCTTTCCTCAGCAGCTACATTGGGTGCTCTGTAACAAACACCGACAATTAGGCTATTTGAGTTTGTAGCATCTAATTTTACCCATATAGCTTCCGTACTTTTACTTATATCAGTAAGCTCCCTTGCCTGCAAGATTTCCTTTACATATACTGCAACACCACCTCCCTTCTTACCTATACGGTCTTTACGGAACAATGTGTAACCATCCATATTATATTCTTGTCCATCCTTATCACTCAACCACGTTTCAGTTATTGCTATAATATCATAAGAGTCCGATGAGATAAGAGCCTCTAAATCATGAATTTTATTCCTAATACTCCTGGCGTTTAAATACAGACAACAAAGGGTAGGCTTATTACAGTGCCTACTTATAATATGATTTTTTTGGGCTTTCCGTTTCCCCCCAGTTACATACTTAACTAACCTCCCTGCCCCCCCAGTCCCTAGTTTAAACATTCCTCAACTACTCTACAAATACGCCTTCCCAGTACACTGGTTCCCCTCCGGTTCAGATGCAACCCATCCGGCTTGAACAGGTCCCACCTGTTCCAGAAGGTCCTCCAGTGCCCCATAAACCTAAACCCCTCTTTCCTACACCATCCTTTTAGCCACGCATTTAATCTCCTTATCTCAGCTAACTTAGCCTCACTTGCGCGTGGCACGGGGAGTATTTCGGAAAATACCACCATGGACGTTCTGCTTCTAAGCTTATTGGCGACTTCTATAAATTTATCCTGCAGAACAGCCCTTCTACCCTTGCCTATGTCGTTGGTGCCAACATGCACCACGACAACTGGATCCACCCCAGCTGGGGCCAAAAGCTTGTCCACACGATCTGGAAGGTCTCCTACCTGGGCACCAGGCAGGCAAGACACCGTACGGGACCCTCTATCACGCGTGCACACATAACTGTCTACTCCCCTAATAATTGAATCCCCCACTACCACAACCTCCCTCTTTCTGGGGGGAGGGGGCTCCTCAGTGCCCAAGGGCCCACCTGCTTCCCCAGTCCCTTCCGGCTCTAAAGCTGGAAGCACCTGAAACCTGTTAGACACAGACACCTCAGGTGATGCCGCCTCTGTAACGTGTGTACGCCTTTTCCTGCGTCTACGACCTACGGTCACCCAGCTCTCTCGACCTCTCTGCTCTTCATTCTCCCTCCCCCCCGTTAGTGGCGTACACACCGTCTCCCTAAACGGCGTATCAACTAGCTCATCTAACTCACTGTTGCATTGGATGCGAGCCAGTTGCTCCTCAAGGTCGCGAACCTTGACCATGAGTGAGTCCACTAGCTTACATCGCTCGCAGATGAAGTCCGACTGGACACTAACGTCCAGAAGGGCAAACATCTTGCAAACGCAACACTGAGCTGGCCCCATAATTAACTAACTCACTATGACCCCGTACTCCCAGCCCAGTAAATTTATATAGTGTATTTAACTATAAAGATTAATTTGCGTAACAATAAATGCAGTAACGTGCGGAGTACACTAAAATAAGTTATTACTTGTGTTAAAACGGAACTTAATTATTATTTTATTAAAAATTTTAAACCTGATAAACTTACTACTACTTACCAGAAGAACTTCTGCCTGAACCAAGTACGAACTAAAAACAAGGCGAAATCGAAGTTGCTCTTGGGAGGTCGAAAAACCACAAAAAACCCCTCACAGCAGGCTACTGCCGGAGCGGGAAAAAAGTGGAAAATGTCCTCCCGGCCCCGACTGGCGACCGAGCAAAGCTCAGGAGCAACTGTCCTTTTCCGACGCTTGGTAGCGATACCGACGTTAGATGTTATTAGTTATAATCGCCCCGCGGGTGTTTGTTACGGAGTTTAAACGCGGACAGAAAAACGCCGCGCACGCGACACCCGCAGCTCTCTGTCGGTAATAATCGCGCTGTTGATTAACAGACAGGACAGACAAGCACTCACGCTGACCGAAATAAGAACAATAAATAGAAATAAACAGCCACCCACGTAAACAGGTAAAGCACACAAACACTCAAAACACTCCAAAAAAAACAATCCCAAACAATCGCTGCAGCTCAACACCACTCTCTCGCAGCAATCCCAGCAATCCTCGCAGCAATCCCAGCTTGATGGGCTCCACCTTCATTTCAACCACACTCAGCCGTGGAGGAAACATTAGTCGCAGCTGATGCCAGCAGTTAGCACGGTAACCGTCAAGGTGACATGCATCATTCACAGGAGTCCCTGTCGCCGCTGCCAGGCCACTGCTTCGCAGCAGTCTCTCCATTCCATCTACCCCCAAAACGCAAGCCAGAACCACCTTTATGTCCCCTATCGCCAGGAGCCGACCCATAGTTTCCTCCTCAAATGCTTTTATCCATTTTCCGGCCCCTTCTGCCAGGACTGGTAAGTCTGAGAATCAGGCCCTCCAGATCCTGTCCTGCCCACGGCACATACTGTGTCTGTGCTCCATTCACCCTCAGCGGAAGCATCGGAGTGTACCTGGTGGGGGGCTTCACAGCCCTCCTGCTTCTCACTATTCTATGATCTGCATTATCTTCCTCTACTCCTTCCTCACTCTCTGTTTCTGTCTCCTTCTCCTGAAACTGACTCCATCCTTTAGATGGAGGGTTAGGGGTGTCCAGCAGATGCACCACCCCTTCTGCATTACTACCACTTGCTCCGTACCCCACCTTTATCTCACTCCCTTGTTTCTCAGGCCCACATGCCTGGCCTTCTGTTCTTCTCTCACTCCCTCGCAGTCCTTCCTGCACTGCCTGCCGCAGCAATGCACTCACTTCACTGTATATAATGTTTTTGTGAAGTGGTAATAAGATCCATGGAAGATTAAATACTAGAACTCGTGGCCATAAGTGGAAATTAGCGGGAGAACATTTTAAAACAAATTTGAGGAAGCACTTCTTTACACAGCGTGTAGTCAGAGTATGGAATAGTCTTCCTGCTATTGTAGTGGAAGCTAAAACCATGGGTTCCTTTAAATCAGAGCTAGATAAGATTTTAACAACTCTGAGCTATTAGCTAAGTTCTCCCCAAGCGAGCTTGATGGGCCGAATGGCCTCCTCTCGTTTGTAAATTTCTTATGTTCTTATGTTCCATCTAAACAACTTGCCGTTCCTTTCTGCTCCATACTTCCTTCATGCTTCTGTGTCACCTCACCTCTGAATTCTACCTTCCCCTCTATTACTGGAAACTGACCCTTGTATGAAGGCTTCCACTGACGGACACTGACTTTGATATGACAGTGGCCATATTTCTTCCTGCCTCATCTCTTCTTTCTCACCCCCCTTCTTCTCATTTAGTGCCTTTCTCATGGCTTTCTGCTCCCTTCTCCAGGCCTCTCCCTTTGCTTTAAATAACCTCAGTACCTCCAGCTCCTCACTCCTTTTCTTTTTACGCCTTTCTGTGTTCTTATTAGCCTTATGATACTTTATCAGAGTCTCCATCTCGTCACACACTGCCACATCCCATGTGCCCCCTTTAGGCCACTTAGTTACCAGGGCCTTTGTTCTATTCCCCCACTTTTTAGACATCTTTTCTATCCTCGCTTTAAGCAGGGGGTGCTCTCTCCCCAACTGCTGTACTGGTGTTTCTGCTACCTTTACCGGGGCCTGCATTTTAATGCTTTTCTGCACTTGAACTGTTTTCCTGTCTAAGAATTAAGAGTTCCTCACAGTCAACCCGTGCTCTATTCTTTTTTTTTTTTTTTTAATTCTCTCCCTGACTGTAGCTACTTCACCTTGATGTGTGGCTCTAAATTATTATTTTTATTATTATTATTATTTATTTTCTACTTATTTCCTCTCCTAACTAAAATCCCTAACACTGCACCCAATTATCTACGGGCACACATATACTAAAACCTCTTGTCTATAAACTGTTATTTTTCTCACAAAGATGTGCTTTAATACCCTTTATCTCTAAACTTAGTCTCTATAATCCATAAAATCTATTAATCACAATATTTTATTCAAATACATTATTTTAAGATTTATCAAAGTTCTAAATTTGCCAACCCGCACTTCCACTACTGTCAATGACGTTTTATGGAAATGCACAAATGCTCTATCCAGACCCCTGCTAACTTGATCTCTTCTACTTTGTACTTATTTCTGCTTTATACATCTTTACTTGCAACTTATCCGTTGAACATATACGTGGGCTTCCCCCGATTTAGCCCAAAACTGCGTACGTAATTATTTTCCCCACTTCTGCATCAAATTAGCGCTCGCTCTCTGGCGTGCTGCTTCGTCCCTCTGCCTAGCATGCTCTCTCTCCTTTTTCCACAGTAATTCCAGAGTAACCTCCTCCTCCTTATCTCCTTCAGCACTTGCCCCTTCTATGGCTTCTTTCACCACCTGGATCTGCCTTACTAGTGGCTTCCACACTGCATTTTCCGGGGGAGGCCATCCCCCGTCATCTAGCTCCCAATCAAACTCACGGTCCATTTTTAATCTGTCCTGACTGTTTTGATCCCTTGTCTAGCCGCCCTTCTGCCTCCGGATGTGGGTTCAGCAACCCACACTCAGTACACCTCCTTATCCTAGTCGAATGTCCTACTAACAAACACCACCAATACATAAATCAACAACTTCTAAAGCAATAAGACTATATTCAAAGCAGCTTACTGTTGTGTCCCTCCTGAACAGGGCACGCCCCATGAGCTCAATCCCAGCCAAACAGGCCCGCTCCCAGCTGAAACCCTTCCCCCCCCGATCCCCAGCAATGCCAACTTGGAAGGGGGTGTTCTGTACGCACAACTGAACAACTGAGACAACCCAGGTGGGAGTCAGCTTATCGGCCGCACTACCGGTGTTCTGACTCGACCAAGGCCAGCAAAATAGCCCTCAGGCGTCACCAGTGTTGGGAGTAACGGCGTTTAAGTATAATGGCGTTACTAACGGCGTTATTTTTTCAGTAACGGAGTAATCTAATTAATTATTTTTCCCATACTTGCAACGCCGTTATCGTTACTGAGAATGTTAAGTAGCGCGTTACTAAAATTTGGTTGAATGACGCGTGAGATGTCAAGCTTTGGCTTTATCAGCTGCCTGACGAGAGATAATGATGACGCCGTTGCAAATGCGATGATGATTGGCTGGGTGGGCGGATGCCATGCTCATGGTGTCTCACTGCACGCTCACTGACACTCTGACTTCCACTACCTCTGAACACACTGGACAGCGACAATGGCGACGAGCCAGGGAAATTCAAAGGTAGCGTTCCCAAACTGGAAGTACCGGCACTACTTCTCCCTCGTCGAAATTAAAGGCAATAATGTATATGTATCATGCACGCTATGCCCAGGAAAAAAGATATTATCCACGTCTACCTCAAGCAACTCTAACCTTATGACGCACCTTACATCTACACATGCTAACACGAAACGTGTTGCTGCTGCTAACCAAACCCCAAATGCAGCTAGCGTGAGCTCCAGCGAAGGAGACGGAGACACTCCGTTAAAACAAGCATCGCTCGATTTTTTGGGTCTTAAATGCAAAGTGTGTTAACATTATTTATTTTCAATATTTCATTTGGTTACTTTTCGGAATATTTAAGAGTAGGATAGTGTTCCGTTTATTGTGCAGTATGCCTAATATACAGTTACAGAGTAACTGCAGTACTTAAAGGCTAGATTTTCCTTTGTTTCTTTTTACCCAAGTTTACATTTGTGTGTCTTAATTTTGCACTTGAATTTTATTTTCAATTTTTATTTTTTATATGTTTTTTATTTCTAGGCATATCATATGGCAGGCTGCAAGCTAAGTTCAAATAAATACCAAATGTTCTAAAATACTGTTTTTATTCTTCAATCAGTTATTGTAAACATCTTTGACGTTAAAGATGTTATAGAACATAATACCGCTATAGAACATAAAAAATAATGTCAGTTATGTTGCTGAGTAACTAATTACTTTTACAGTGTGGTAACTGAGTTACTAACTCAATTACTTTTTGGCAGAAGTAATTTGTAACTGTAACTAATTACTTTTTTAAAGTAAGATGACAACACTGGGCGTCACCCACCCTCCCGAGAGTCCAAGCTAGGGGTGTTCTTAGAACTCACCCTAGGCGAGGTCCTGCTCAGCAGTTGTAATGACCACCCGAGGTACCACTCGACCCTGCCCGTACTGAGTCAGCGGGTGCGGCCGGGCTGGCACGCTTTTGGGCGTCCAATTGCTGAGAACTCCCCTTCGGTTCTGACAAACTGTAAGACCGCAAGGAGTGACAGCAGAGCCACGGGCAAGTTCAACCAACAGAGAGAGAATGGCGACCCCCCTGGACAGGAAGAACCCACAATGCTGCTCACCCACAAACCAGTACAACTGCACCCAAGCTGGTGCTTTGATTCACCCTTTCTTTTTTTTGTTTTTTTTTAAGAGAGGGGGACCTTATTCCCTCCTCCCAATCTAGAGTTTGGGGGTCCTGAATTCCCCAGGTCTCCCACCCAAGGGCCGCTGACGTTCTCTGTCGCTCCCTCTATCGGTCCCGATTAGGTAATCTTGCCTTGCCGGCGCCAGTCAGTTCTCGTTTCAGTTAACTGCATTTTTTAGAATGAACCCCCCCCCTTTTTCATCATGCCCTGCTTTAAGCTATATTCTCATTTTCCTCTATTCATTGTATGTTCTTTATAATTCTATTGAATCCCACAATTTCTCAAGACATTCACAATCATCCCTGTGCCAAAGTCCTCCGCAGCTTTGTGCCTCAACGATTACCGCCCCATTGCACTCACCCCTATAATCATGAAGTGCTTTGAGAAGCTGGTGATGCAGCACCTACATCAGACCATCAATGTGGCTGAAGACTCTCCCCAGTACGCGTACAGGCGAAACTGGTCCACAGCTGACCCCATCTCTGCTGTGATACTCCAGGCCCTCTGTCACCTGGAGAATAAGGACTCCTGTGTGAGGCTGCTGTTTCTGGACTTTAGTTCTGCATTTAATACCATCATTCCACAAAAGTGACCAAGCTGGCAGCATTGGGTACCTCCTCATACCTGTGTAACTGAGTCCTGGATTTCCTGACCTGCAGGCCACAGAGAGTAAGGATTAATAACAACATATCCTCCACTATCCTCCTGAGCACTGGCTCCCCCCAAGGCTATGTGCTCAGCCCACTACTGTACATTAATGACTAATGACGACAGAGATCACTACAAGAACAACCTCGTGGTAAAGTTTGCAGATGACACAGCAGTGGTAAGACTCATCACCCTTGTGGACAAGATGGCGTATAGGTTGGAGGTGAAGGACCTGATACAGTGGTGCAGGGACAACAACCTCATCCTCAACATCCAGAAGACCAAGGAGATGGTTGTGGATTTCTGCAAGACTGGCACCCCCCCCCCCCCTCCACTTTACATAGATGAAGCTGCTGTGGACATGGTCCCCTCTGTCAAGTGCCTTGGGGTACACCTGACCAACACCCTCACCTGGTGCACCAACACTGCAGCTGTCAAACTGTTAAACTACTCCACCACCCAAATACTGAACATTTTGCACTGTAATAACATGCCTTGATGCTGCAACATGTCACTTGTTACCATAGCCATGCTGCACACACTGAGACCCAAGAAACTGTCTTTCGTTCTTATGTCAAATGGTTTGAATGACAATAAAGCTGATTGTGATGGGTCCAGCATCCAGTTGCAGAATGGGGAGCTAAGCCCCAAATGTAGGAGCTTAGCAATAAGCAGGGATGGAAGGATGCCTTCGTAGGCTGAGATGTAGTCCACACACAAACAGAAGTCTGACATAGCAGTTTTTATTTTACAGGTCACACAGAGTGGTGAAGATAGCATCTATAGAGATGGCATCTCCTGTAACCTGTTGCAGTGGTAAGCAAACTGTAGTAGGTCTAGACTGTCCGGTAAGATATCCTTAAAGTATTTCAACACCAGCCACTCGAAGCACTTCATTGCGATGTGGCAAATGTATCTTGGTGGTAATCATTAAGGCAGTCTGTTTTGGCTGGGATCACGTTTGCGGGGACAGTTGACTCTTTCAAAGAGCGATTCCAAATGTCAGTGAAAACAACTGGTAGCTGGTCGCAGCAGGCTTTTAAAATATGTGCAGAAACTCTGTCGGGGCTGGCTGCTTTGCAAGTATGAATCAGTTGAAAGTTATTTAGATGACTTAGATGACTGTGTTCACAAAATGGCTTCTGCAGCCTCCCTTTCTGTCCTCTACTGCCACCTAGTGCTGCTGCTTCGATTTGGGGTCTTAGGTGTATCAGGTGTATTTTTTCAACCATATAATGTTTTTGTGAAGTGGTAATAAGATCCATGGAAGATCAAATAGAGTAAACAGTGTAATAGGGTCAACTAGAATTTACAAGATCAAACATCTTCTGCAGTCATTGTTCCCTTTGCTGCCACAAAGTGGTGTTGCTTCAGTTTTGGTGCAGTTTGTCTCAAAATTAAAATAGTGCCAGATCATCACCCATATAATGTATCTGCAACGTTTGGAAAAGACTTAAATAATTTTTGAGTTATCATGCTAACAAGATCAAACGTCTGAGTCTGCCCATCTTTTTGCTATCACTACGTGCTTCAATTTTGGTACGATTTGTCTCAAAATTTGATTCAGCTTCACACCAAGACTGTGTCTGCATTTTTGAAAAAAAGATCTTTTACATACTTTTTGAGTTTTTGTGTTTGTAGAAGCAGAATTGTTCCAAAAGGTCATGTTTCCCCTATACAATAAATGCAATAAACACAGACCTGTACAAAAGCTTTATTTATGCAATATTAACCATTCACCTGTTGTATAAATTAGGCTACACACTAAAGTTGATTACGCTGATCCACATTTAATGTTAGAAAATTATGTGTTAATTTATCAATTTTTGTATAGTTTTGGCTTGTTAATAATAAAAGAACTATTAATCAAATGTAGCTAGTCAATATGACTACAATAAATGCCACTGCAGCAGAGTCTGTAGCTTAACCCCGGAAGCACAGGGAATGAGGAAGTGGATGTCTACAGTGAGATACCAATCTATTGTTCTCACTCATACAGGGGCTTGTGCACTCATGAAAACTGCATGTCTTTGAACTCCAGGAGGAAGTCAGAGTACTTGAGAAAACCTTGACAAGTACAGAGAGAACATGAGAACGCTATTCATCATCCATTTGTTTTCGCATTTAGTTGTTTTAAAAAAAGTTAATAAATCCATCAGCAGATGAACATACAACGTATAGTTTTTTTTGTTAAAACTAAGATTAGTTATATATATTCTTTGTCAAGAAAATAAATTTCTTTTGCTTACCTCCTTTGCCTTGACCCATATTCAATTCTTTGGACCTGGAAAAGTATACTGAGGAAGTCTATTTTCAATGATATTCCATAAAAGTACAGTGTATTTATATGCAATCTAGTCCACAGGCCCTCCATTTCCATTTCAAGTGTATCAGAATCAGAATAAGCTTTATTGCCAGGTATGTTGACACATACGAGGAATTTGTTGTAGTGACAGAACTCTACAGTGCAACAGAAAGACAGAAAGACAGTGACAAGACAAGACACAGGTAATAAAAAGAGTTATATACAGATATACAAAGATATACAAAGTAGCGTGCAAAATAGCAAGAAGACATTCCAGTATGATGTGTTTGTACAGGTATGTTGATATGTGCAAATATGAAAAAATAAATAAGCGTGTGTGTTAAATAAATAATTTGTTTTAGTGTTGTGTGTACCACGTGTATTGTTAAGTGTACATGACATTGTTAAGTGTTTATGACATGGACTGCCTGGGGGAAGAAACTGTTCCTGTGTCTGGTCGTTTTGGTGCTAAGTGCTCTGTAGCGTCGACCAGATGGCAGCAGGTTAAAGAGGGAGTGTGCTGGGTGTGAGGGGTCCAGGGTGATTTTCTTAGCCCTTTTGCTCACTCTGGATAAGTACAGATCTTGGAGAGTGGGGAGGGATGTTCCAATGATTCTCGCAGCAGTCCTGACTACCCTCTGCAGTCTTCTAAGGTCAGATTTGGTAGTTGAGCCGAACCAGACAGTTATAGAAGAGCAGAGGACGGATTGAATGATTGCGGTGTAGAACCGTATCAGCAACTCCTGTGGCAGGTTGAATTTCCTCATCTGACGAAGGAAGTATAACCTCTGTTGGGCCTTTTTCACAATGGAGTCAATGTGAGTGTCCCACTTCAGGTCCTGGGAGATGATGGTCCCCAGGAACCTGAATGACTCTATTGTAGCCACAGTGCTGTCCATGATGGTGAGTGGGGGGAGAGCAGGGGGGTTCCTCCTGAAGTCCACGATCATCTCCACTGTTTTGAGCGTGTTGAGCTCCAGGTTGTTAAGACTGCACCAGGCAGCCAGCTTTTTTGCCTCCTGTCTATAAGCAGACTCATCGCCGTCCTGGATGAGGCCGATGAGTGTAGTGTCGTCTGTATTTCTCCTTAGGAGAATAAGAAACTGAATATTAACTTTTTTTTTGTTGCTTTGTTGATAGTATTATCCAACATGCCCTTTTGTACATGTGGGTATTTCACAGATGCAATTCAGGATATACTTTAGATATCGTCATAAACAAAAGACCAATGAGAGTACTATTATGATACAAATATTTTTATTACATTCAAAACACTCACAATTTGGAAATCACAGAAAATGTAAACTTTCAAATAAACTATTATAAACAAAATAGAAATCTATGTCTATATGTACACTGAAAGGTTTAAACTGTCAAAACATGTTCTGACATTTTTCCTGATTATAACAGAAGTGGTTTACTAAAAGGCCAGTTCACTGTTGTTACCAGGTTCTTACACAGGACATCTGAACATATTTTGGGCTAGAGCAGGCATGTAACAGCAAGACATTGTTGAAAAGAATTTAGGTCTAACATATGCATCATGTATTGAGGGAAAACGTAAAAAATGATAGCTGTATCAAGTATAACTGGTCATTTACGTATATGGATAAACTTGTTTAATGGAAAATCTAATATATTTCTTAACCACATCAGCAAAATGATATAACAGTTTGACCTGGCTTGTTTTTTAATAACTAGATATTCTATAAATTGATTTGACCAGTTCTGAGAACTGGTAAAAAAAAATCCATTTGGAAATAAATAGAATCAAAACGTAGTTGGAAGGCTTACATTAAATTTAACATTTTAGCATGATGTGCTTTTTATAACCATATTAATAATCCAATTTATTATAAAGTCATGGACATTTAACTTGCCCAGACACTTTTATTTCACTTTGCTAGGACCATGGTGGCATCCTGATTCTATATTAACTGTCAATGTATACTGCATATATAAATCAAATAAAACTTGGTGGAAGAATCAATCCAGCCACCTTGTAACTGCTTATAACCAGTCAGTTAAGTGAGTTAATGTGGGGGCTCTAAAGGAAACTGTACACAAACATACTTTTTTGGGATGATGGAGTTTATGTTTTCATACACATATAAATGAGAAAATGAACACATTTTGTAAAAACTGCATATTGAGGTATTTAGAAGATCAGGAGCATTTTGCATTACTCAAGCACACTTCAGACCCTGCAAAATAATTTAATCAGTGAAGGTTAGTATGCTGTTCTCTGCCTTGTACTCTGGGATAGGCTCCAGACCACCACAACCCTGCATAAGACAAGCAGGTATAGAGGATTGATGGATGGATGCTAATGCTTCACTTTTGAGCATTTGCCCTAATGCTCCAGTAGATGGTCTTCACCCCCTCGACAGTAAGAGGCAAAAATACATGCAAAGTTATGGTGTAACTGAAACAGCGAGAGTATTAAGCCATAAAACCAATGGAATATCAGTTCCAAAAAAAGAGCCTTAAATTCTATTTCCCCATATACCTATTGTATCATTCTAGTTTTATCCTAGAACAAGGACACTAAACATCAATAAATCTATTCTGCAAAGCACCTCTCTTACTGAACCCTGGAAAGTGCTGTATGTAATAAAAACTTGCAGCTGTCAAAGTGCTCTCTGTGATTTACATGGAAAGACAAAGCACACAAACTTCAAGAACTGTACAAAGAAGCCATGTTTATTTCACCCTGGATGTATGGAATGTGTTCTGCTATTGGGTTGTAATGTAAAAAATTTTTGACCCAATATTTGACACATTAGCTGTTTCCCGTTCTACATGGTTGGACATGGACTGTACATGAATTTTATTAATAAACTATTTATATGAAATTATAGACAAAAGAGACATTGAATATCTACTTGAGCTTCTTCTTATTATTATTATGATTATTTATTAAATAATCATAATAATAATAATAATGTTTGAATTGCTTAATATTCTGTAAGTTTGTATATTGGTTTATAGCACTGAGGTGTTCCTTAGCAACAGCAGAACCTCAAATTCATGACAGCAGAAAATGGAATAGCAAATATAATGGAATTTGAGAGTAGTAACATCAGCAAGCCCTTCTTCATCCAAATGGCACTTTTATTTAAAATCAAAAGGTACTGTTCCCCGTACCTCCAATAAGATTCTGTAAAATGATTTAAAAAAATTAAATAAATAAAAAGCAGTTTGGAACATGTGTTCTCATTCAACAGCAACATCTTCACACCCAAAAGTCAGACATATTTGGCATTTTGGTCCACAGGTGTGGATCTGATAGAGACTGGAGCCAATAAGCTGCCTTATTGTGCCTTTGTCCCAAAACCAAGCATTTAATTGCACTCAGTCAGTCAAAACCACAAGCTCTCCCTCACTGCGCTCCCCAGAATCGCTCTCATCTCCATCACTGTAGGGGTGTCTTTCCACAATACTGCTGGGGGTCTCCATGGCTTGTGCCGGCGAGGACTCCAGTCCACTGGGCAGGTAGTGCTTCATCAGTGTAGGGGGCAGGCAAACCGCTGTCATAGACTCAGGGGGACTAGGATAATGGATGTCGCTGGTGGGGTAGTGCAGTGGTGGCTCTGATTGGCTAATACAGGAAAAAGCATTACAAAAAAAATAACTGTTTTCAAATCACAGTATCAAAAATGAGATGTAATTGAGAATTAGATGAAGAAAATATTTAAAAGCAAAATAATATATGTGTATGGATGAATTATTTAAAATACTGTTTAAAATAATTTTGAGTCATAGGTTTTGTATCCATCGGTAAACCAGTTCCGCTATTCAATAAGCAGCATTAAAAAAAATCAATCAATCTATAGTTACTAGTAAAATAATACTAGTAAAATGTTATGCTGCAGAACTAAGCACAATAGGTGAAACACTATTACTAAGTGTAACCAATCGAAAAGCTGCAAATATATATTAAAAATATTAAATGATTACTTTACAAGAAGTATACACTGCTGAGAATCAATGATGTCCTTGAGATTAGTGGGGTTACAAATGCTCCCAGGTTTCTCAACAACTAGTCCAAGGCCTAAGGCTGGGCTGCGAGCAGGCTCTGTTGGACAGTGGAACTACGGCAGGGAAATGCAGTTCGGTCCATAATGGGCCACTGCATGGACACAGACGAAAACCTAATCTTTGAACAGACGCAAACTCCCCTCCTCACTGGGCTGCCAACATTACAAATGATGAATAGCTGGTCATTTTGAATGGAAAGGTTGAGAAACTCTGCTATAATACACATAAATATGAGATCTCATTTTCAGTAAATCTCTATGGAGTATTTTTATACCCAAGTTATACACTACATGGACAAAGTATTGGGACACCTGGCCATTACATCTACAAGAAGTTTTATGACATCCCATTCAAAATCAATAAGCATTAAAATGGAGTTGGTCCCCCCTTTGCAGCTACAACGGCTGCCACTCTTCTGGGAAGGCTTCCCCAAAATTTTGGAGTGTGTTTGTGGGAACTTTTTCCCATTCATCCAGAAGAGCATTTGTGAGGTCAGGCACCGGTGTTGGGCATGAAAGCCTGGCTCACAATCTGTGTTTTAGTTTATTCCAAAGGTGGATGAATAAATATTTTTTTTAAATACTCTTTAAAATAAGTTTTCTAGTCATAGGTTTTGTGGCCATAGGGAAAATAGTTACCAGTTACCAAACCAACCATGCCTTTATGGACCTTGCTTTGTGCACTGGGGCACAGTCATACTGGAACAGAAAGGGCCTTCCCTAAACTATTACCAAGTTGGAAGCATAAAATTGCCCAAAATGTCTTGGCATGATGAAGCATTAAGAAATCCCTTCATTGCAACTAAAGGGCCTAGCCCAACCCCTGAAAAACAACCCCATACCCATTACCCCTCCTCCTCCAAACTTTACAGTTGGCACAATGTAGTGTGACAGATAACTTTCTATTGGTATCTGCCAAACCCACACTGATCCATCAGACTGCCAGACAGGGAAACCTGATTCATCACGCTTTACACCACTCCATCCAACACCTGGCATTGCGCTTGGTGATGTGAGGCCTGCATGCAGCTACTCGGCCATGGAAACCCATTCCATGAAGCTCCCAGCACACAGTTTTTGTGCTGGGGTTAATGCCAGAGGAACTTCAGAACTCTGCAGCTATTGAGTCAACAGAGCACTGGCAACTTTTATGCATTATGCAACTATGCACTTGTTGACCTCACTCTTACTTTATGTTGTCTGCCACTTAGTGGTTGAATTTCTGCTGCTCCTAAAAGCTTCCAGTTTACAATAATACCACTTACAGTTGACTGTGGAATATCTAACAGTAAAAAAATTTCACAAACTTACTTATTGCAAACGTTGCATCCTATGACAGTATGGCACTTGAATCCACCGAGCTCTTCAGAATGACTTAATTTTTCACAAATGTTTGTAAACCTGACTGCATGGCTAGGTGCTAGACTTTATACACCTGTGGCAATTGGTCTGAATGAAACACCCGAATTCAATGCTTAATAGTTGTGTCCCAATACTTTTGTCCACATAGTGTATATTCATAATGGTTTTTAATTCACAAAAAAGTGTATATTGCTTAAACTTATTTGTTAAATGACAAATTAAAATTAGCTAAAGACTGAAGAACATGCTCATAAAATATTTGAAAAATTCATTAGAAAATAAAATGATAATTGCTTTTAGTATTACTTTTTGGGTACAGGTTCAGACCAGGGCTAGGTGTTGCCAAGGAGCCCATGATCACAACTCATCACGATGCATCACAATATTACCATTGCATCTCGATGGGTAATACTCAAATGTTGAAATAATAGAACTACTAAAATTTAAAATAGGCCAAATTTACTTAAAAACATTAAATCCCTTTAACTACCAAGGATGAGTCAGTATCTTAAATAAAGTTTTTGCTCAGTTGTATAAACTATGCATTTCTTTGTGCATACATAAAGTGCGCATATCTGATTCTAAAACAGCAAATGTGGGGGAAAAAACATAAAAATTCAGCAAATACTGAAAAAGATTCGACTTGGTAGGTTCAGTGGTACTGCAATAAATTAATAAACCGATGCAAAGGCTCAAAATATCAATGAAAAAACATGACAGTTGAAATGTAATGATCAATTGTATTATCGATACAGCTCTAGTTCAGACTATGCATACACATAAATAAGTGTAGTGATACCGTCCCATGTAATGATTTGTTTTGTATGTTTATTTTCCACATGTTGCAGATAGAAAAAGAAGCCTCACCTGGCTGTGTAGGTTACACGCTGTTCTTGACGACGACTCTTCATCATGGCTTTGTACTCGCCCACACGCAGCCTCCGGCCCTCCACTATGCAGGTGCGCTTTGGACGAGGTTTGTACTTGTAGTCGGGGTAACGCTCCAGATGCTGGCGGCTGAGCCGGGCTTGCTCCTCGTAATAAGGCTGCTTCTCCTGGTTGGACATAGCCTTCCAGCGTGAGCCTGAGGGTTGCAGGTTGTTTGAGCTTGGTGGTCATTCGCACAGACTAAAGTCACTATCTTTGAAACTCATCCACTTTTATATGCCTAATTTTAAAATAAGCATTACTTGCTGCAAATTGTTTTTCTTTAAAAAAAAAAAACAAATAAAAGTGTGAATAAAAGTCAAAAGTCAAACTAAAGTATCATATCAGCTCTATGATGCATGGGTATTAAACCGAGATTAAGCATCATTACTTACTGGTCACAGTGCAACCAAAATAATAAATAGTATATAGATACGTAACAGAGCATGTGAGCGGAGCGGTGAGAATTTCCGCTCCTCGCTCACGAGGCTGTTGGCTCCGCCCGCTCCTCCGCTCTAATTCGCACTAAGCCGCTCCGCTCAACACCGCTCCTCGCTCCACTAAAATGTCCTCCCGCTCCAGTCAAATCGCTCCACGCTCGCTCCAATTTAAAAGAGGGACAAATAATCTGCATGCCTAACAAATGTCACCTTAAACCGAAGCCTTATGTCATAAAGAAATATGAGCAACGGCAACATTGCCAGTCAGAACAGAAAATATTTATTTTTAAGCAACCTATCGGCAACAACGGACAGGTTTGGAAATGGCATTCCACACAAAAATAGGCTTAAAAATAAAGGAATCAGTGGGCTTAATAGCCTAAAGAATATACAGACACGTTTTAAATTCCTCACTTTTTTTCTGTTGATGCAGCACGTCTCTAAAATAAATTTTTACGTTACGTGAAATTAAAAAAAAATCTTATTAGACCTACTTTGAATGACAAAACGAATTTATTTGATTACCAATATTTAGTTTATAGGCTTTTTTACTTTAATTTACTTTATAGGCTTTTATACTTTAATTTACTTTATAGGCTTTTATACTTTAATTTACTTTATAGACTTGATATGCTACAACCATATAAAACTTGCACGCGTTTTGCTCTGGCTTCCGCTTGTTCGCGTAGCACACTCATGTTTCTGAGAAAAGTGATTCCAAAGTGAATCTTTACTCACTGAAACAGTTTCACCACATTGTTGTTCTTGCTGTACATTCTTGTCATCTATACGTTTGATAAGAATAGTACACTTGTATGATTTATCAGTTTCCTTTGTGAAATACTTTGCGAATTCCATCTCGGCCAATTTGTGTAACAGTCTTGATAATTGTACAGATGAATTCTGGGTAGATTTGGGCATGCCTCAGAATTGTGATGTGAGCGGTATCGGAGCGAAATTGGAGCGAGACAAAGCGACCGCTCCGCGCTCTGACCAAATTCCGCCCGCTCCGCTCCGCTCACATGCTCTGATACGTAAGCAGGGGTGGGGAAAAATTGATTTTATGATTAATTGTGATCCTGATTTTGACGATTCAGTATTGAATAACTATATCAGTTTTTGGATTTTGTGAATTTAAGCCTTTTCCTTGTGACTTTGAAAATATTTTCACTCAATTTTTCTTTTATCAGTCCTGTTGACACTATTTTCACTCTCACCTATAGTAGGGTTGCAATAGTATTGAGTGCATTCTCCTTGTGTCACCATCTTGGCGAATCATCAGTCATGACAATGGAGTACACTGAGCATGTGAATGCAAGCAAGTCAAGTATGGTTTTATTCTCACACCTATCATATTCAGTACACTGCTTATGTTGATGCAAAATAACGTTATTAAATAAAACAAAAAAAAGCTAACAATGTAAAGAGAAAATGGATGTTATTGAATGTGACCTGATGTCAGTTACAAGAATATTGTTAATTATCTGTTTTTTCAAACATAGTGGGTAACACAGAAGCAAATGAAAGTGATTAGAAGTCTGGAGGTATAGTTTATTTCTGGCTGGGTGCAAGAATTGTAGAGAGAAAAGTGTGGATAAAATATTTTAGTGTATTCAGGGTAAGTACAAGAATAAATTTCATGCTTATTATAACATGTACATTTATTTTGCACACTAAAGATACATCTCAGTTTTTTTAATCTAGTATAGTAGTTTGTAATTGATAGCAGTTTTTCAAATTTGTAATTCTGTGTTGTGTCTACCTTATTGCCCATCTTGTGTCTTTGTGTTAATGTCATTTATGCAATACAAAAATGTCCCCTTGGGGATAAAGTACTCTGAATCTGAAATATTACATATTGCTTTTCATTATCTTATTTTTGTCTTGTAATGGTATGTTGCTTTGTTCTGCAATGTTAATGCTACCGTGGTGTGCCTGTTGTCGTTGTTTTTACAACATATCTGGTTTGATCACACATTAGTGTAAATCTAATAAAACTGAAACCAAATCAAATCAGGCACTTGAGAATCTAAATCAAATCGAATTGTGAGGTCAGGGCCAATTCCCTGTTCTAAGGAATACCCATACATTCTTCAAATAAAAATGTTTTAATTTATACTTTAGCACATTTCTTGAAGTTAAAATCTTTCTGAAGTTTCAGACTTGAATATTTTTATTTTAAGCCATTCTTTTCAGTCAGAAATAATTTTTTTGTGCTTTGAAAGAGAGGTTGGTTCTGCTTTTAAAGAGCTATACCCATATGTTCCTCACATAAAAATGCAAGCCTTTGACCTTTCCTTATTGGTTTTCACAGTTTGTTTCCAATGACCCTGCATTTGTAAAATTGTTTCATTTAGTGATTTTTATACATTTTTCCAAAAATGGAAAGCTGCTATATAGTATTTCATACCTCATTCCTATTGATCAAATCAAATTGAATTGAATCGAAGCAATAGCTTGTGAATCAGAATCTAATCAGATCAGGCTATCTGTGCCAAAATTCAGTCCTCTATGTAAGGTATATAAACATAAGACATACTAAGATAAATGACAGTGAAATCTAGACATGTATACAAGATACAGCATAAAATATACATGATTAAACCGATGATCAGATGTGAAACATGCAAATGGGCTGAATAAACAGATGAGTGGAATGTGCAACGAACAGACAAAATGGACTTTAGTTTCAGTGTGCTGAGCAGGGAGTCAGTCCATTTAGCAGAGCCAGTTTAAGAGTGGCAGAGGCCAGTGTTTGGTAGTCGAGCCACCTGGGACAGTGGACCTGTAGACCAGTATTTAAATTTGAAGTATTCTACAAGGAGTTTATTCTACAATTCTACCAGTTACAGGAAGCTCACTGTCCTCATTACAGAGAAGCAAAAGTTTAAGATGACCTGGAAATTTTAGCTAGCAGCAGCACAGGTTTCTTGCCTCTTCAGAGGAGCAAGCGATGCACCTTTATTCCACACATAGCACATCTGCCCAGACAGTAGTGTATCTCTGAGAACCCAGTTTTACATTATAATTGACTCCACAGACAAATATCCAGTGATTGTCTTTGCACAGCCCTTAATCTCAGTGACTGAAATTCTACATTCACTGTGGGGCTAGGCTGAGTATGTGAAACACATGCTTACAAATCTGGAACAAATATTTGGTTTTATTTAAAATAAATTGAATATTACGATGGAGATAGATAACATAGATAAGTATGGTAGAGATGCATAAAAATGTCATATTCTGCCTTAGTTTGAATATAACTGATCTTGGCAGTTTGCCTGCCACAGGGAAGCAGGTGGAGAATCATGCTCTAGCATGCCCTACTGTGCCCACAATAGCAGCAGGTGTTACACTCAGAATAGGGCTGCATTGACAATTGGGCCTGAAGTGACATTCAGAATGGCCTGTGTAAGCTTAACAACAACAACAAAAACAAGAAAGGAGCAGAGAACAAGGCATTATGAAGCCTGTGTTATGGGAAGCACAGCGGTGTATAGGAAAGATAGGTCAGCATGGAAGCAAAGGACCAGGAGAAAAAACTAAAAACACTACCTAAACATGAAAGTATCCTTAACAAATAAAAAGAATCAGTGAACATGTTGTAGCTAATGCTGATTTTTGTAATTTGTGCCATTTTGCCAGAGCTGCAGAAGAGGAAGTAGGCAGAAGTCCAGTTAGAATCAGGCTACCAACATACCCAAGATCTTGCTAATGCTGGAGTTGTGCATATCTGGAAACGCCTGCAGGATGCGGCGGCGCTCATCTTTCGCCCAAACCATGAAGGCATTCATAGGTCTTTTGATGTGTCCTGAGGAGGGCGTGTGGACCTCAGCAAAGCCACTGACTCCTGGAGCAGACACGGCCCCTACCACACAATCTCATTTGTATCCTGGCACAGGCACAACACTTTCAATTCACTATTCAGATAAGTACGAACAGTCCAGATTTTTAGCTCATGGTTCATTAGTGCTATATATTAGGAAAACTACTAATATTTCAAAATTTTTCTATACTTCTTTTATCTCAACACTTGTATTTAGATCTTCATGTTATTTTTCTTTAAATAACATTCAGTATCCAAAACTGTTTCGCTGTACGCACAATGTTCAGATCTTACCCTCTGAATCACTGCTGGGATGGTCCTCTTTGGGTTGGTGAATCTGGTCATCTTCCTTTCTCTCTTCATGTGTCAACTGTACAGCTCGAGAAATCTGTAGCATATGCAGCACAAGGACACCAAAATGCCATTTCCAAAAGGCAATGGGGGAAAAAGTATATAGTGTAGGTGTCAACAGAACCACTATAGTCGTTTAATTGAAATTGATTATTTCTCATCCTATTCAGCAGGTAAAGAGAATAGCAAGAGAAACCTGTACTTTACACAGTTTTTTCAATATTTGTACTAGTGGTCAGAAAAGATAAAAGCAGGACAAGAGAAGGAAGTAATGCATGGACAAAAAACACAAACATTATTTTATACATTACAGTATATTTTGATAATAGAAGACTAGAGTCAGTCTGTTCTTTAGACGAGGCCATATGAAAATGAAATACTTCACTTGACAGTGATATATAATGACTTCAGGTTCTATGATCAGCTCACAGGTTACGTATGTATTTCTATGATGAAATCAATGTGATACTTATGGTGGTCTTACTGTCAGGCAGAGCTCTGTTGTTGCGGGCAGGGAGTTAGAAGAGCCTACCAATAACCAACTCACCTTTCTGCCATTATCAGTGTCTCTCCCTAAAGCCACATGGCCCCTCAGAAGTTGCTGAGCATCGTGTAGAGTCTGGCTCACTACGTCTCCCTCGCCCAAGAAACCTGCATGACAAATTCACATTTCAGGCAGTAGGCAGTGGTCCATCAACAACTTGCCGCTCAAATAGCAGAATTAAAATTGCTGAATTAATGAAAGTGTCAAGCAACGATAAGCAATTGTGTATGCACTGTGAGAGAAATTTCATTCTCTGTCCCTTTTCAATGCTGTACGGTACAGCATAAAAAATAAATCAATATAGCATAATGGAACATTACTTCTAAATCAAATTAAAAAGTAAAGAAACTCAGGAGGTACTGGGTCAAATGAGAGGTGCCGATACTAACTTAGGCTGAGTCCAGATCGAGGGGGGCTGAGCTGTAGGTCACGAGGTCCAAAGCTGCTCTGCAGGGGTACGGAGGCCATTTCCAGGGTTTGCCCACTAGTTGTCTTGCACATATCGAGTCCTTTTGGCTTGGAGGTCAAGTTGAGTGGCTGATTAGCTTCCTTTAAACCAAACTGAGGATGCATCAATTCATGTCACATTCAAGAACAACCACTCTCTCCTGTCACGTTCTCAAATTCTGTCACTACCCAAAATTCTTTTATATAAATGTTACCAAATATAAAACAACAATCCGTATGGTTATTGTATGCTTGTGTAGGATAATATGCAACATTTTTACTGAAAGCAAGGCTGCAATACAAAATTACCCTCTTTTACATTAAATATTAATTTTTTCTTCTAAGCCATTAAGCCCAATGATTCATCTGACAGTATTCTGTTATTAATTGATAGTCATTTGCATAAACAAATCTATAAAGCAGCAATTTAATAAAAGGTGGTGTGTGGCTCTGTGGCTTAGCACTCTGTGTGTGTATGGGAGTCACTGGTTTGAATCCTGTGGCTGACAGATTAATATTGCTGTTGGGCCCTTGATATTTGATAGTTTTCAAGTAAAACTAATCGGTGGTATATTTGGGCATCTTTTAAGTATCATAAAAATGCTAATTCATAGCATTCATTCAAAGGAGGAGGAGGTAAGGAGCATGCACTAATTCTAGTGTGTTTCCGCACCCACCACACGACAAACCACCTCAGGGATGAGAACCTGAGTGCAGCCATGTGGAGGGTGATACCTCGGCACCACATTAGTGTGAGTTTTTTTTTTCTGGTGGCCACCAAGTTATTCCCTGTAAATTGGAGGACCTCCTTATAGGGCTGGATGTAGATGAAGCAATTTCAGGTTAAGGGCCTTGTTCAAGGACCCAACGGGGTAGAATCACTCCGGGCATTCGCGGGATTTGAACCAGCAACCTTCCGATTAGGCTCAGGCATCTACCTAAGCAGATGCCTGAGCCACCTCATCTGGCTCCTTTCAATGCGGAGGAGCAGCGGCTCTACTCTGAGTCTCTCCCGAATGGCCGAGCTCCTCACCCTATCTCTAAGGGAGAGCCCAGCCACCCTGCGGAGAAAACTAATTTCGGCCGCTTGCACTCACGATCTCGTTCTTTCGGTCACTACCCACAGCTCATGACCATAGGTGAGGGTAGGAACGTAGATTGACCGGTAAATCGAGAGCTTTGCTTTTTGGCTCAGCTCCTTCTTCACCACGACAGACCGATGCAGCGCCCTCATCACTGCGGACGCCGCACCGATCCGCCTGTCGATCTCCCGCTCCATCCTTCCCTCACTCGTGAACAAGACCCCGAGATACTTAAACTCCTCCACTTGGGGAAGGACCTCCTCCCCGACCTGGAGAGAGCACTCCACCCTTTTCCGGCTGAAGACCATGGTCTCGGATTTGGAGGTGCTGATTTTCATTCCAGCCGCTTCACACTCGGCTGCGAACTGTTCCAGTGAGAGCCGAAGGTCACGGTCTGATGAGGCCAACAGAACCACATCATCTGCAAAAAGCAGAGACCTAATCCTGAGGTCACCAAACCGGACACCCTCAACGCCCTGGCTGCGCCTAGACATTCTGTCCATAAAGGTTATGAACAGAATCAGTGATAAAGGGCAGCCCTGGCGGAGTCCAACCCTCACCGGGAACGAGTCCGACTTACTGCCGGCAATGCGGACCAAGCTCTGACACCAGTCGTACAGGGACCGAACAGCCCTTATAAGGCAGTCCGGCACTCCGTACTCCCGGAGCACTCCCCACAGGACTCCCCGAGCGACGCGGTCGAATGCCTTCTCCAAGTCCACAAAGCACATGTAGACTGGTTGGGCAAACTCCCACGCACCCTCCAGGACCCTGCCGAGAGTATAGAGCTGGTCCACTGTTCCACGGCCAGGGCGAAAACCACACTGCTCCTCCTGAATCTGAGGTTCGACTATCCGACGGACCCTCCCCTCCAGCACCCCCGAATAGACCTTACCAGGGAGGCTGAGGAGTGTGATCCCCCTATAGTTGGAACACACCCTCCGGTCTCCCTTCTTAAAGATGGGGACCACCACCCCGGTCTGCCAATCCAGAGGCACCGCCCCCGATGTCCAGGCAATGCCGCAGATGCGTGTCAACCAAGACAGCCCCGCAACATCCAGAGCCTTGAGGAACTCCGGGCAGATCTCATCCACCCCCGGGGCTCGGCCACCAAGGAGCTTTTTAACCACCTCAGCAACCTCTGCCCCAGAGATAGGTAAGTCCACCCCCAAGTCCCCAGACTCTGCTTCCTCATTGGAAGGCGTATCGGTGGGATTGAGGAGGTCTTCGAAGTATTCCTTCCACCGACCCACAACGTCCCGAGCTGAGGTCTGCAGCGCACCATCCCCACCATAAACAGTGTTGATGCTACACCGCTTTCCCGCCCTGAGACGCCGGATGGTGGACCAGAATCTCCTCGAAGCGGTCCGGAAGTCATTCTCCATGGCCTCGCCAAACTCCTCCCATACCCAAGTTTTTGCCTCAGCGACCACCGAAGCCGTGTTCCGCTTAGCCTGCCGGTACTCATCAGCTGCTTCCGGAGTCCCACAGGCCAAAAAGGCCCGATAGGACTCCTTCTTCAGCTTGACGGCATCCCTCACCAGCGGGTTCGGGGATTGCCGCCACGACAAGCACCGACCACCTTACGGCCACAGCTCCGGTCAGCCACCTCCACAATGGAGGCGCGGAACATGGCCCATTCGGACTCAATGTCCCCTGCCTCCCCCGGAACATGGGAGAAGTTCTGCTGGAGGTAGGAGTTGAAAATTCCTCTGACAGGGGATTCTGCCAGACGTTCCCAACAGACCCTCACTATATGCTTGGGCCTGCCAGTCCTGCCCGGCTTCCTCCCCCACCAGCGGAGCCAACCCACCACCAGGTAGTGATCAGTTGACAGCTCCGCCCCTCTCTTCACCCGAGTGTCCAAGACATGCGGCCGCAAGTCCGACGACACGACTACAAAGTCGATCATCGAACTGCGGCCTAGGGTGTCCTGGTGCCAAGTGCACATATGAACACCCTTATGCCTGAACATGGTGTTCATTATGGACAATCCGTGACGAACACAGAAGTCCAACAACAGAACACCACTTGGGTTCAGATTGGGGGGTGGGGCGTTCCTCCCAATCACGCCACTCCATGTCTCACTGTCATTGCCCACGTGGGCAGTGAAGTCCCCCAGCAGAACAAGAGAGTCCCCGGGGGGAGCGCTCTCCAACACCCCTTCCAAGGACTCCAAAAAGGGTGGGTATTCTGAACTGCCGTTTGGTGCATAAGCGCAACCAACAGTCAGGACCCGTCCCCCCACTCGAAGGCGAAGGGAGGCTACCCTCTCGTCTACTGCGGTAAACCCCAATGTACAGGCGCCCAGCCAGGGAGCAATAAGTATGCCCACCCCAGCTCGGCGCCTCTCCCCGTGAGCAACTCCAGAGTGGAAGAGGGTCCAACCCCCTTTGAGGAGACTGGTTCCAGAGCCCAAGCCGTGCATCGAGGTGAGCCCGACTATATCTAGTCGGAACCTCGCAGCCTCGCGCACCAGCTCAGGCTCCTTCCCCACCAGAGAGGTGACATTTCATGTCCATAGAGCTAGCTTCTGCAGCCGAGGATCGGACCGCCAAGGTCCCTGCCTTCGGCCACTGCCCAACTCACACTGCACCTGACCCCTATGGCCCCTCCTACAGGTGGTGAGCCCATTGGAGGGGGGTGTTAGGTGTTAGGTGTTAACACTATGACAAACACTGTGTTCAAAATAACATTTTTACCATGTATATGGTGTTTATAAGTGTCCTACCTAGTGTTTTTTATTTTTTTATTTTTTACCACAGACACAGACAAGCTTGCCATGGACGCATTTATCCATGTTGGGACAGGTTGATGATCCCAAATATATAGTTCTTCCCAAACTGCACATATATTGCACAAAATATCAGAAACCCAGAGCCACATCCCGCTATAATTTCTGATTATAATTTATAATAATACCTGTTTGTGCACTGCACCACTGGACCGCTTTGCAGGAGCAGAGTGCGGGTTAGGAAGAAACTGCATTGGATAGTCAACTGAAAAGTGCAGAGAAAATTTAAAAGCATCACACACTAATGAAGAACTGCATTTTTTCCTGTAATGACAACTCTGCTGGAAAAGGATATCATGAAACACATTCAGGGTGCCTTCAGGTAAAATGCTCTTCCTCTAAAATTAAGTGGAATTGTTGGACACCGACAGCCTCCACTGTTTCTGTAAAAATATGCAATTCTGTTTCCAATGAATTTTTGAGAAAGAGAAAAATATCTAACAAATAATGAAATTGACTCAGTCCTTTTATTATGTGCTGAACTAGTTGACTTAGAGCTGGGTGGTATGACCAAAAATTTATATCACGGTATTTTTCAAAGATATATCGGTTTCACAGTATACGACGGTATTTTTCTTAAAGTATGACCACATTTTACAGGATTTTACAGGACACATTTTTGTTTTACATTTTTGCATTGTCCCCACATTAACTATATTATTTTATTATTAGCCATTGCACATATCCACTACCTTAATGATAACATACAGCTAACGTGTTTGTTGGCTAACTGCTTATAAATGGCTAATGCTAAGGTGTTAACATTAAGTTAACATTTTTGATAAGTGTTTCATAGTTCAGTGTTGCTGGAAAGCAAGCTTTACTGACCTCGCAAAATTTCTCATAAAGACTGGGATGTCGGCCTTTAAGATGTTTCGCCAAGTTTGACGTACTACTTGACATTGTCGCCACAACTTTGTAGCACTGTTTGTATAGAGGCTTTTCGACATCCTTAGCCTTTCAATGCTCGTCTGCAAAATACTTCCAAACAGCACTTTTGTGTTTTTTTTTTTTTTTTTAACTAAAGCAGCTTGCAAAGTACATTCAACTGCAGCATATGCCATGTTTGGCCAAATCGGTACGTGTGTGTTAACCAGCGCGAATGTGATCGGCAGCTATTCAGAGAGGGGAGGGGTTGCGCGAGTGTGTGCGTGTGCGAGCGTGCACACATGCCTGTGCTGTAGTGGTGCTGTGTGAAGTATGCCGAATGAGGCAAAAACCGCACTGTTGGTATCAATAATGGTGAAAGAGTATCTAATCAGATTCAAATTTTTTATATCTATTAGTATCTGAGAATCGATTTTTTGACAACCCCAGTGTCTCATTATTTTCAACTCCAGCGTCAGCTATATCTTCCATTTCTGATCTTTCGCGGTACATTTTTAGTGGTGCAACAGTGAAAAAGGTCCCCCCTTAAACAGTTTCCAGCTGCGCCACTTTCCGAATGTTGTGTAGGCTATTTAAACCAGTATTGCGGTATAAGAAAAATTCACAACAATAATAAAAAATGGTTTTCGGTATGAACCGGTATACCGCCCAACACTAGTTTGGCTTCTGAATCTGTTTGCATCACATACTTGATTATGAAGGAATTTTCAAATCAAGAGATTTTTGAAAATATCCTGAAATTCTCATAGTTTTTTTTAGTTTTTGTTTTTAAGTTTGTGACGACAAATATCTCTGGGATTTCAATATAGTAAAACAATTGAAAAGTAAATCACACACGCACGCACGCACTCCTATATATAAACAAATGGAGATTTTCATGACGTTCTACAGGAACTGTGCTAACATCTGTTATTTAATGTCAAACAATTTGCCAGCCTGATCTAATCATTATGACAATTGGTTACAACGAACAACCCAGTAACAATAATTTTGCACTTCAACGTATAACCAAAATACACAACTGCTGTTTAAACCTAAATAACAGTCTCTAGGTAACTTTATACAGTGAGCACCACGGAGGATGTGCATGTTTTTAAGTAAACTTTGTTTTTATCATAACGATAAAGTACAAGAAAACCTTTATGGTTAATCTAGAAAAGGGAGGAGCATTGTCTGAAGGAGGCAAATTTTTCATTGGGATTTGTGCATTTGACAAAAGACTACCTTTTCAGGTTCCACAATATAAATGAATGAATGAATGAATTAATTGTGTGTGTGTGTGTGTGTGTAAAATATGAAGAATACAGAGGACTACTTGCCTGGTTTACAGGGAATGGGTTGCAGGGGAAGGCCCATCTGAGGCTCTGAGGTGACTGACAGGGGCTGCGAGTTATGGTGAAAGGCAGGGATCATCACATAAGGCATGTTCACCTGCTAAAAGAGGGCAGACAAGCAGGATGGTCCATCGTCATACAACATGACCCAAAGGGCCAAGCCAGACAGCACAGGAATACAAAAGTCCTTGTGAGTTGTTATACCATTAAAGGAATAATTTAAGGCCTCTTGTATTCATAACATGAAGAGCATTAAAAAATGTCATGATGCTGTCAATGGTGGAGTGTGGATCTAACTGCCTCAGCCCAGAAAAAGTGGCCAGATTCATGGATCTATAAGACCACAGTAGTTTTTTCCCCATTAGTAAGCAATTGTTCAGTAGCCTCTGCTTGCATAAGGTATAAAGTTTAGCACATTTCATAGCTCTCTTCCATAGGTTGAAATGGGACTAAAACTCCAAAGAATGGAACTGCTATTATACTCACAAGCCAGTAAACCCACACTAAATACCTGGCAATATGAATGGGAAAATGGGAAAAAGTACAGAGTATATCGTCAGTCCTGCTACAATGCAACTAAAGTGCTCCTGAAAAACCTCTCATTCATTAAAATCATGTACTAAAATACACATATTCCATGGGAAAAACTAAGTTACTAAGTCTAGGGAATATGACTCCTAGACTTAGTAACCTACACCAAATTTAGTAAATTTAGTAACTTACACCAAAATTACCAGCTTTACACAAAGAAAAACTGGTTCTAAAAAATGACTTGTTATGAATCAGACATCATTATAGTTCACTTGGACAGCTGTTTTTGCGTTCAAGTAGTGTTTCTCGCCAAGACTATATGTTGCAGTTCGCGCGTTGCTTTTCTCTGTGGCTGAAAATTGTGCAAATACAAATGCGATTCTGCATTGTATTGGAGGTGGTTACTAATATATTAATTGTGTTAGAACTGATTTGCGGTGTGATAACACACGTGGTAGCAGAACTGACTCTATGTATAGTATATGTAAATGTATAGTATACTTTGTAAAGTGCTATAGATAAAAGATAAGCAAAACATTTAACATTTTAAAATATCTTACTTGAATCTGCTGCTGCAAGAGATTGATCTTGTGTTGCTGCTGGATAAGCTGCTGCTGCTGCTTGGCAATCTGTGACAGAAATAAAGCTTTAGGTTAAACTTATTTGGCCCAATAGCACAGATAAAGCTGAATAAATCACTATCAAGATTGTCCAAAATTAAGCATAAAGGTCACCCAGGTCTTTCAGGGTTAGGCCAGTAGCTATCAGGTAAACTCACCTGCTCCTGCTGCTGCCTGGCCAGCTCCATCTGCTGTTGCTGCTTTTCGAGGAGCAGGGCCGCCATGTTCCTTTGTTCAGAGTGAGCACCCAGTAGCTGGTCCCGCAGGCTTGACAGCTGGTTGATCATCACCAGCAGCTGCAGCTCCTTCTCTGCTAGACTCTCTGGAGTACCTTCCCACAGAAAAGCATAGTTGGGATCATGGAAGCAAAGACAAAATAATACAAATGATGCCAAGGTCATGCTAATAAAGAGCGTTCAAGGAAGTATAATACTCATGTAATGTCTCTGCAAGACCAAATACAGTAAGAACCTCATGGCAATAATGAAGCATAGTTTGAGGATGCTCTGCTGCATTATTACAACCTGGATAACTTGATATGACTGCCTCCCCCGAACAGATCCTCACCACATTCTACACCAGCACCATCGAAAGCCTAGTCCGTAGCTGCATCACTGTCTGTTACGGGAACTGTAAAATCTTGAACCGTAACACGCTTCAACAGATAGTGAGAGCAGCTGAGAAGATCATCGGTGTGCCCCTACCCCCCCTAAAAGACATTTTCCAGACTCGCTGCTACAACAGAGCCTAAAAAATTGTAAAAGACCCATCTCACCAACTACACAGACTCTTTTCCCTCCTACTGTCCGGAAAAAGGCTTCGAAGCTTCCGCTCCGCCTCTACCAGACTGTGCAACAGCTTCATACCACAAGCCATCAGAACTCTGAACACACACTAATATGTGGACTGACTCTCTTCAAATTCCTCTAAACAGCATATACAATCTACCTCTAAATTGCAACTGCACTTTACTTACGAAGTTAACATCTCTCCACTACTTATTTATTATCTCTGCACTATTTATTAACTGCCTGCTTCCACCTTGCACGCCCTGTTACTGTAATGTTGTGTACTACATGTTGCACTGGGGCCATGGAGAAACGTTGTTTCATCACTCTTTGTACAGGTATGAAGCTGCTGATGACAATAAAGTAACCCTGAACCTTGATTAGAATTATTAATTTTGCAGGAAAATATCTGGCCAATGCCCTGAGCAGTAGGTTGTTCTATCAGCATGAAAATGGTGTACTGTCAAAATGCAAACACAAATTCTATTGAGATATTTTAGCAACACCTAAAACAAGCAGGCCTTTTTTATTAACCTACAAATGCCACTTGTCTATTGATGAATACAGATGCAGTGAATCCCTACAGTCAGCATAACTAGTTACATGGAAATATTAGCTGTTGAATGACTTCTTATGGAAAATTAACATTTTTGTGATATTTACTCACTCAGGTTCCTTTATCTAACATTCATATTTAGTTCAGATAACAATCAGCCTGAAAAATAAGCTGACATACAGAGAATCAGACAGGACAGACAGTGTGCCCTGTGTTCCAGGAGGACCTTGGTGCATATTTGAGGAGTGCGGTGGCCTCTCACCTTTCAAACTTGTGCTACCATGGGCATTCTTGACCAAAATTTTCTCTCTCAAGTCTGAATTCAGAAGTTTTTCAATCGTGGGCATTACTGTGCATCCACATGCAGCAAAAGAATGAAAGTAAAAGCACATAAAATGGACAGGAATTACGGTAAAGATCAAACTGGTCGAAAGAGAAAAATCTCAGAGAAAATTATATCAAAAAGAAAAATGTCTTTTTTCATGCAACTTTTATCTCCATATCAGAGCAAAAACACAATAAACAAATCCTGTGTGTGTTTGTGTTATGTAGATATTACACCATGGGGACCATATGTCCCCACAGTGTGATAAAAACCTGTTATTTTGACAATGCGGTGGGGACCATATCTTTGGAAATTGAATTTTATAAAAATATGTGACTGCATGTGGTGTGTATGTGGTGTGTGTTTGTGTGTGTGTGTATATGCACTCCTGGGCAAAAAAGTAGGCCAAAGTTTAATGTTGAGGCACTCATTTTTTTGCCCAAGAGTGGAGAAGGTCCTTGTATGGTACATGTAGCATGAACAGTGCATGGAATGTCAATGGCTCACCCTCACTAACGCTATGCTGGAGGTCCAATTTGTCAAAACTCCGAATGCCTCCATCTTGGCCTGGAGGGCTGTGTCCCTGTGTCCGTTCTTTTTTGGGAGAGCCGTCCCCTCGCGGGGATGTGCCCAGTGATGTCCCCTGTGGTTTCATGACAATCCCACTGATGGCCTTTGAAACAACACAAACAACTCTACGTTCACAAAAAATACATTTTAAAAAGACAACATATCTATCTCTATATAAACTAGTCCTTCATTTTAAAGTGAAATCTGAATTAGCAAATGAATAATGACATTGCCTCTTTTACCAAGGGCGACTGTGACATCCTCAGCTGAAAATCTGCCTGCTCGGCCAGTGGGCGTGTCAGCCAGCTGCAGGGTGATGCTCTCTGGAGCTCCCTGCCAACCTCTCCACTGCTGATATCACCTGGGCCTTCCTCTTCCACCTTCACACCCATGCCCACCATGGTTACATCATTGCTGGCCTGGAGATGCAGTGCTGAGGGGCCGGGCTCACACATCCTGCAGAAGAAAACCAAAGATCTCCTGTCAAGCCAAAGAAATGCATGTTTTACAAATGCCACCAATATCATCCTGTTGACAAGTGGATGACAATTGGCTCCTGCTGGAGTACCTTATTCAGCAGGCCAGGCTAATACTGCTGACTAGACAAAGGCTGCCTTAAGTGTGTCACCTTTTTAGTTTTTTAGTTTCCTAGGAGTTAGGAGTCATATACATATTTTTCAGCAAGTGAACATGCGAAAAAAACATGTAATTTATGGAGAATTATCTTTTATTTCTTCACCGTTCTGATTGAAAAGGAAAAGAAACGGTGAGGCAAAACATTGACACAGGCTTAAAAAGAAAAGTACCTGTAATGTAATATTCTTACAATTATCTAGAAATTAAAACAAACTATTTGGCAGAAGTTCTGCTATGTGAAATGTGATAAAGCAACAGAGTCCTCCCCAAATACACTGCTCTCTGTATCAGATCTGATGAATCTTGAAGCACTCACTATCCCTGCATATGGACCACAGTTTGTTTATGAAACCCATCAGTTGCCTGTTTTGCATGGAAAACAGCAATGCATTGTCTGGGCAGACTCAGCCTGGCCACTTTTAATAAAGAGTAAATCCTGTCACAGAGCTTAGTGATTAGGTGCCTCAAATCTAGCATGCTGGACCATGTTGGGTATAAAATACCTCCTTATGAAAACCTAAAATTAATAAGCAATGGGGAGAAAAAAACATATGAATCAATATTCCTCTTATTTTTTTTTATGGGTAAAGACTACAGAATAAAACGCAGTATATATAATTGTCATGGAAATCCAACAGAGGAAGTGTGATCAATAGTCACAAGATGGACAAAAGCATTAAACACCAGGAAACTCAGAAGGGCAACAATACAAGTGGACTGTAAAAAAGGGGAGAAGAAAAAAACAGCAGAGCAAAATGTATGAACAGCATCATCCTAATCATTAAATAAAATTTGATCATATTGAACAATATTTGAATCTAGCAGGAAAATGTGATTACATTCTTAATTAACTATGCATAAAACTTACATAAATTCATACATCCATTCAGCTCAATTTCAGAAGCCGGCCTAACTGTCCATCAGTGTGTTCCAGAATGAGGCAGACGAAAGAGGTTATGATCACCAGACAGCCCAAGCAAAATTACCCCGCAATGAGAACTAACACTATTTTTAAGATAGTGTTATTTTTTATAGCAACCATAGTCAGTCTTTAATCTCAGTTGCAAAGTCTGTGGGGACCCGGGAGCAGGGCTGTACCACCCTTTCCTGTGTCGCTAGACCACTTCTGATTGTTATCAGAGGCTGTGCCTCTTGGGAGGCCTGCCATGCCTGTGAGAATAGCCCTTTACAAACTCCCTGCAGACTAACAGATCCTACTGAGACTGTCTGGCATTTGAGGGTTCACAGATATAGCTAAATCAAAGGTGGGGATATCATTAAGAGATGGCGACACTAAAGGTCAATTCATATTTCCCATATCTGCATGAGTTTACTGTCCATGTGTACTACACATTTCCATGGATGTTGATGGTCACATCCATCAGATGTATTGCAATAAACACAAATACAAGCAGTGTCATGAAACAGGTAAACGTTTTATGAACAGGTTTAAAGTTGCTAATAGGCTTGGGTGGGTGGTATTAAGGTAATATGGCGTACTGCTATATTTTGGAATCCTTGCAACACCCATACACCAACCCCCGTCCACAGCTTCATGAATTATATCGTCTCAGTTTCAAAATCTGTCTGGACAGTATGAAAATGGACAATTATATATGTGGGTACTGATGCACCTCCTCATACAACTGTTCACTATAACTGCTATAACAACTATTTTTCTTCCTGATCTTCTTCTTCTCTTTCTTGGTTGACCTTTGCTCTGTGAAAGTTAGTGCTGCCACCTGTTGAATTTCCTTGTACATGCACTGTCCAGACATACTGTAAAACTCTGGGGTACACTCCTTATAAATCCAAAATCATTCAAGCATAAAAATGTCTAATACTTCCCTTATATGGTGTATTAGTCTGTACCAAACTAGGTGAATCTGACCAGATGACAAACTATAGCTTCATCACTACTACATACATCTAAAGAGACAATATCCAGTTGGGACCGCCACAAGAATCTGAACGAACCTATAAAGTTCATTATTTATTTTGTTCAAAATGGCAGTGCATTCTATTAATCAGTGATTTCATTTTATCTACCTCTTACCCCAAACAGAGCTTGTAGTACAAGGCAATATCATGATCTCTTGAAAATGGTCTCCATCCATTTTTACAGTGATAGATACTTTTATAAAGAGAATACTCTGAAAAGCTACAAAATGGCAACTGTATATTTTGCCAAAAAAGGTGGTGGGGGAAAGAGTCCCTTCATATGTATGCCGATTGGGTGGGGGGGGGGGGGGGTATACCCCCAGGTGTCTCTTTTACATTGTAGAGGGGTCCTCCTTGGTATATTATACATCAGGGAGACGGGGGGATTCAGAATTTGCATCATGGTCGGCTAGAAATGTCTTGCCTAAAAAATATACATAGTATGGGAATAAGGTAATGAAGAGTAGCCCCAAAGAAAACAGAGAACCATTTGCATGAAATGAATAGGCACCACTCAAACAACTCACCAACTAAACATTAGTGTATTCTGTGTTTACAAGTTGTTTATGTAAATATATAAACAAAAAGGGGACACAATTGCATGCCAGGAAATACAGAGTTGACAAGGAAGACTGATCTAGACTGTTGTCTACTGATTTCAACTCCCTTGATTAAAGAGAAAACATATACACTTATATGTGCTGCTCCTATACATTTCGAACTTCCATTTTCATATATATACATACTATACATATTTGGAATTTTTCTGCTTTCATCTGCTTTTCAGATAAATGCACAACCTTTAGTTAAAAAAACTTCCTAAGCAAATAAGTATGGGCTAGTTCAAAAAAGGAAAACCATTCAGTTGTTAATAAATATAATTTTTGCCCTGGCATAAAAATACTACATGAATCAAAAAAGGAAAAAAATCTGCGTTGTTTATGTGGCTAGTAACACACAAACACAAAAGTTTACATTGGAAACATTGGTTCAGGTGATAATAATAGATTGGTTATCTTTTTTCCTAATCACTTTTGGGGACAGCCCCAGAATAGTCCCTGTGCTAATTTTATTCCTTTTTCCCTATGTAGCAGAAATTAAAAAAAAAAAATTCAAATGACCGACAAAAGGAAAAAGGAAAAATGAATAGATGAAACACTGCACAATATACCACACCTTGCAAATTTCCTTCTAGCTAAATAACCCTCTGCCACTAACCTTTGTAAAGTGACACCAAAGTATGATAAACACACTAAACCTTAATTTCAGCAAGTTTTCAGTTATTCTATGTGGTCTGCCTAAATAAAAAAATATGTAAATAAATCTAAATAAAACAAGTTCAGCTCAGGTGTTTGGATTATTTAGGTTTCTGTATATAACATAAATTAGTGGGTGTCCACTCATAAGAAAAAGAGTGCTCTGCTGTCTCTTTTCTGCCTTTCACAAACACCTTTTCACCCTTCTGTTTTTCTTGTTTATTGTGCTCCAGAAAACATACTGTGGCCATTCATTTAAGATTCAAGGTGGGATATGAATGAAGAGCAGAAATACACTTATAATAAAGAAGTAAAACAAGAGAACAGGCATAAAGCATGTGTCTGAAGAACATGTTTATGATTGTCTACAACCCTCCAGCTGCCACATCCCTTATTTTTTTAAAAGAAAAAAAGAAAATGAATGTGGTGGCTTTAAGACTTCAAATCAAAATTCAGGGTCATTTCTTCAGTGATTTGTATATGTATGCAGCATTGTGTATTTAATATGGTGGAAATGGTCATAAACTGAAAGATGACAATGATAATCACCTTGTTAGAAAAGTAAATATGAGCTTTCAAGCAGAGTCTATGCAGTATTTGAGTCTCCATGGAGACCAGCTCAGCTCTTTATGAGGTAAGGAATGCAACAGGTACCTCTGAACAACTGTTCTTCCTAATTCTCCATCTTCTGCAATGAAAGGTGGGGTGACTTAAGATGGTAGCTCATAAGAGTTAGAACTTGTGAGAGTTGGAAATGGAACAAGAGATTATCTGGGTATATAACGGTTGTGATTATATTGACCATTCTGAATATGTCGATTTGGTCCAGATATATTTTACCGTTTATCACTGGCATAAAATATCAGTCAGAAGTTTTTGCACACCACAGGTTTTTACCACTTTTCCATTTATTTCATAAACTGCAGATTTTAAAAATTCTTTTTAAGCATTGGAAAGTTGAGTGAATAACTAAATTAAAAGATAAGTCAAATAAAACCTTTGTAACATTGAAAGACTATGTAACAGTGCATGTCTGACATAGTATTAACTGGTTGTGTGGTGATGGCATAGTCAAATTCTAGGCTGTCCTTTAACTTTAAATACACTAGTTAATGGTTTCTTCCCATGAAACAGAGTAGTATGTAATATCCCTTGTAGAAAGTAACATGAGGTTACTTTGATGAATCAAAGATATATCATTTTCTTGCTAATAAAGGCACTCAGATGGTAAACATACTGTAAATTTATATGTTATCAAAGAATACTGAGTGTATTTTTAGCAAATGTTAAGTGAGCAACAAGCAATAGTAAAAAATCTCAGTGTGTGCAAAAACTTTTGACTGGTACTGTACAGATATCAAATCACACTACAGAGTATAAAATACATGCACTTGGCTTACTTAAACTGGTGAAATTTAACCCTTATTTAAACAGGTGAAATCTGATGATATAACATCCATGAGGATAATGTTCCAAATAAAGACTGAATTGACCTCTGTGTGTGTGGCCTCTGGTATTAAAATAATTTTACAGTGATGATAGGCAGCATGAATAACATATCATGCTATCAGATATTCTATTGATATTTATTTTTAGTATTTTATGGTTATAATGTACTAGCAATATATGACTGAAACATTACATTGTGTGTATAATAAGCCTTGGGAAAAAACCTTGTAGAACTTCACGTTCTATAATCTTTAAAATACCGACAATGATGATTACAATGATTAATATTGATAATGACATTCATTTTTCGGAAATGTATAAATTATAGAATAATATGAACAGAATAATAAGAACATAACAACCAGCAAAGTAATCTTGTATACTTATTGACTGTTCCCTAGATCTCATGGAGACTCACTGCTGAAGAGGACAGGCACAGGCTCTACATGTCCGGGCAGGAGGTAAAAAAAAATTAATGCCAAATGCATAAACATAGAACCACAAACCGGTTCTACTTCTTGGGCCAGAACAACACCTCCCATGTTTAAATCTATTACTAGATTATTATAAATACAGTAGATTAAGACAAGACCAGAAGTTAAGCATAATAAGCATTAACTGGAGTATGTCATACAAATATGAAAAACCAGGGCAAGGGCATAAGTCTATTTGGAAAACAGACTCTACTGAATCAAAATTCAGCATTAATAATATGTTTAAGAATTTCAGTTAATGTGATAGAAAGGTTGGCTCTTACATTTATTTTGTAATTGTTACATTTCCTTAGTTTATTTTTCTGCTTTTTATAACAAGAACAAGTGCAGCCACATTTCAAGTTCTGTAAACATAAATTACTATGCCCTTTGACCAGTTAAAAAGAGAAGAAAAGAGAAAAAAAAAGAGCTGGAGATTATAAACAGAAAATAAAAGGTTACACTAAACCATATCACATCAATATTTCAGCTTTGCTTTCCTCATGGTGAATAAGGCAATTATCAGTCAGTTATCCATCTTTCGTCTACATATAAGATTTAAATGTTCACATCACATGGAAAAATAATCAAAATGTCTATGCATGCCCTTAATATTTATATAGTGGAAACCTCTGCTCTACTTCAACTTCTACTACCTGCTAAGGAAACTGGCATTATGACCCTAACACAAACAAGAGGCAATATCTTTTGTTTTAAAAACTTTTCTTAGTCTATAATTTTGCTTCTCTAAAATAATGTGAAACTGCTGTGAGATGAAGAAATCTGTGTGAATGATAACTGTAAAATCAGAGAAGGCAGGGGCAGCTGGCTGTCAAAGTGTTCTCACTTCGCCGTAAGGTGTTAAATAACAGGGTTTCCTGTGCAATCTACCACCCTCAAAAACTTGTGTACTGTAAGATACAAACATTATTACTGAATGAGCAGAGATGGGCTCCTAAATCCAAATTGTAGTATCCAGAATCTCTCCTCTTCAAGAAATTATGCAGCCTTTTCTATAATTTATATTCTGCCATGGCATCCAGCTAACATGCAGAATTCTATAACACTACTGACTGTTCATTAGATGACTTAAGTATTAAATATTGGATATTTTAATAATCCCATACAGGGTACAGGTACCAAAGCATCATGTCCTGTGCTACCTGGGACAGGCTCCATCCCCTGCACTCTTGACCAGAAGCAGTTGGAAGATTCATCAATAATCAGAAACTTTTCATAGATTTATTGTTTCTTTAAATTTTAGGCTAGAGATCTCTGGATACATTTGGGGGATGGGAGTGAGCAACCTTTAAGTAGCAGCTGGAACAGTGACTGTTTAGCAGGCAGGGGTGTCAAATTGTGCAAATAAATCATTTTCAATTTCATTACCAGGACTTTTTCTGTCTGCACTTATTGTATCATGCTAATCAAGTAGATTTATAATAGATATTGTGAAATAGACATGTCCCAGCCACACCTGATTCATATCCAAGCATCAAAAATGTAAGGGCTGACAAAAATGCTTTTTTCAAACTTAAACTTAAGTAAAAGTCATAAACAGGTTCAAAATATTTGTTACATCTTGTTCTTGGTGCTAATTATTCTGCAGCTAAAATGAGTGGGAAGTATATATTCCTTTGAAATGTGTCTTGTTCATGTTCATGAGTTGACTGCAGCAAAACTGACTGGGTCGGGTTAACCTTTGTCTAACATAATGCATTACTTTTTCCATTATATTTCACTGAATATTATACCATATATTACATTATTGTATATAATATTACATATTTTCAATAATCTAAGTTTTAAGAATTAAAGTAATAGATATGTAATTTTCACAGTATGATTTGAATTTTAATTAAGCACAGCGCACACTTTGAATAAAAAATAAGTTTACCATTGACTGTTGTCTTATAGAGATAAGTATTACTTACAAAAGCTTATTAAATTGCCAAAAAGTTCAGTATGAAATAGTAGTTTAATTTTTTCTAAACTACTAACAGTTTAAAAAACGTGTTTTATCTTTTATGTAATATTTTCATGGTTTTAAATAAAAGTCCATTAATTACTGTTTTAAAAATGCATAAATAGACAAATTGTTCATATCAGATAACATTGATCGATCTAAAATGGAAGTGTAATGATAATATTGAAAAGCTACACATAAACAACTTGACTAAGATATAGTAGACAGTGGAAAAGTAAGTGTTTCCTTGATATGCTGAAAACCGAAACAAAGGTTAATTTCAATTATATTTACGTTATCATACATTTCTTTACAATTTAAATGTGAGAGGGATGTTTGCCATGCTATAAATTTAAAACATAAAACATCTAAATATAAAACAAAAATAAATGCAACTTAATATCCTTGTCTTATTGAAAGTTAGTAAATGCAATTACTGTAGCTCTAGGGATTAGATTAACTTTAAGAGATTAATGAATTAATGAATAAAGAAATGCTAAGGTATATTCAAAAAAACAAAATAACAATGAAATAACATTTTATAAACCTTGCTATTATGCATTTACCTGAAGCATTTAAAAAAAAAAAATTCTTTATTTATTTAAATTTTAACAATCTTCTTCTAAAAGGTATGCATTTAGAGTCACCATAAAACCGCATTGAATTATGCTGTCTGCAAATATGCATTTTTGCATGATGAAATTTTTGGACATGTTTTGAAAGATCCATACTAGCATTTACAGCAGTGTTTACATTGCTGCTTGTTTCCTTAGAAGTTTAACCGATTATGCAAACCTTTAAAGAATGAGCGCAGTCTGTAATGAACCTGCTAGTCTTTGCAGTACAACCTCAGTAACCGTCTATGAGTTTGCTCACCTACCATTACATAAAATGCCCAGCATAACTAACCATTACTTGTTTCAAAATAATTTTGAAATTGTTTTAGTGTCAATTTTTCTCTCAGCAATAATACTTGGAAGTTAATAAATTATAATCTAGAAACTTTAAAAATAACACTTAAGGTTGAGACGCTATAAATTAAAGTAATAATAATAATAATAATAATAATTATTATTATTATTATTATTATTATTATTATTTTACAAAAATGTATGTTCCATTTAATTAATTACAAAAACAATTTTAATAATTTTAATTTCTACATTTCTGTTTAGTCAAAGGGAGTTATGTAGTTTAAAAAGGAAATTAATTCAAAAACAGTATGTAATGTGAAATAACCCCCTTTTCTGTGTAGATTTTCTGACTTAGCCTAATTTTTTTACATCACTTGCAAGTATAATATATTGAAATAAAAAATTACAAATACAACTTACAGTTGGCTAAATTAAATAATACATTACCTAATAATTTAATATATTTATTAATTTTATTTGTCAAAAAAACCTTTGCTCAATGTCAGACATTATTAAGTCCTACAATCCTAAGTATATTAACTCAGAAGTTTAGTGTAGTTCTGCATTGCCTTGCCCAATGTCCTACACAGCAAGAAAAGCCGTTCAGTATCTGAAGAGACTATGCTGCTTTATTTCTTAAATCACCTAATTTTATTAGAACAAAACACAATTAAAACTGTCAATTGTATAAAAAAAAACGTTTCACTTTGGAAAGGAAAACTGAGGACAATATTTCAGTGATTGTACTGTTCATCTATTATTTGTACTGAGTTTATCTGTATGAACATATTATCCGTAATGTGCATATCTGTCTGAAGATATTGGTGCAACTTTGTATTGAACATACTACTACTAAAGTCCAATAGCTGAAATGCAATTTCAAATTCAGGATAAAATCAATAAAAAAAAACAAGCATCATAATATTGCAATTAATAAAGACTCTCTGTCAATGCAACTAATTCATATTGCGTGAGAAATTCACTGGAGTAAATGCAATCATTTAATATTTTAAGAAACATACATCATATTTATGATATAGTCAATGTTGTCTAAAGATACTTCAGAATTAGTACAATCTAGAAAGAGCACTGTGTTTCCCATTGAATTATGATGGTTATTCATGCCATTAAATATTACTCACCTGATAAAAGTGACTGAGGGAAGTATATATTCAAGGACAATGCAAGCAAGCTTATATGTACCTTGCTGTATTTGTTTTCTGCTTGCTACAATGTTTCTAAAGACCATGTTCCATTATTACCACACTGTTTCTGATTTCCTGTGTAATTCTTAGGCGGGGGTTGGTTTATAATGGAGAGGGGAGGTGGGTGACTGAGCAGGTGGGGGTGGGGGGCAAGCCTTCTTAGGTCTTATCAAAATCAGGATCAGTGATTAATCCACATTTTCAGCACTTTGTAAACAGCAAACATAACATAACATAAAAATGTATCTATTAAGCTGTGATAATTGCCTTACATCTGTTTCTCTGTTAGTAAACAAGGAAATGAAAGATATAAAGATAATGATGACATCTATCATCATACACAGTTTCACCCTTGATCAGTGAATTAACCATATTTCCTCTTTGTATAAAAAAAATGATCTTTTCTGCATAATAAACCTTTAATTATACATGTTTTGGATTGAGTTTTCACATTTATAGTTTATATTTTCAGTTAAAAGTTTTGTGTTTTGTGAATTTAAATGATTTGTTATTTTGAAGATTTATTACAGGAAACTTTTACGCCATTACTGCCATACATTATTCTTAAGTGTTTCTAAATTCTTATACCTTTACCAACACTAGTAGCTTGTGTCCTAACTGCTCTTTTAAGGCTAATCGGTAGCCATGTACCCTACACTGTAGCCTGACACCTGAAGTTACATTTCTGGGGAGGTGCACCTCAGGTTACAGCATAGGATATACAGCTACGCCATACCTATGGCATACCACTTTTATGCAGAAATAGAGCTTGCTTCTCACACACAGAAGGCAATTAACAAATATCAACAGCAAGTGAGAACATGCAGGACTTGTCACCAGTCATTTTTCCATCTCCAGCTACAAAAATGCCATAAACACCAAATTCACAAACTGCTGCACCTTTTGAATGGTTGTTCACATTGCAAAGTTTTTCATTAGAATGCAAAAGATTGCATTTTGTAGACATGGAATAAAAACAATCAATCAAGATTACTCGCAAAAGAAATTAAATACAACCAACAAGTGGCTGAAGATGTATATGCATGACTAAAAAAAGAATTATGAACTAAACGATTTACTTTGGCTAAAAGTATCAGACAAGATTGTGTGCATGTATATTTACTTTACAAACTAGGCTAATAATAATACGCATTCTCCATTCAAATCAAGAAAGGTAGCTCTGATTTGGCTCCTAATATTTATTCAGTCTGGTATGCAGCTATTAAAAAAAAGTTTGCTTCAAAGTAGTGGAGAAAGGTAGACAATAATATCACTTTGGGAGTATGTTTAAACGAGAAAAGATAATAAACTATAGTTTTAGAATCTAAATGATTGCAGAATGTCTTTTTGCCATTTTGTTTTTGCCCTACTGTGATATCCAATACAAATTTGTGAGTTAGCCAAAGAACCAGGTTTTAGATTTATTTATTTTTGCACTTTTGTCTGAAATGACATACAGTACAAGTGACTGAGAGTTCTGTCAGTTCCTGGAGCACTTGGGGTTAAGGGCACTTCTCAAGAGCCCAATTGTGAAATCACTCCACCAGCCACGGGATTTGGACTTCTAATCATTGTAGATCTCATCCTCTCCTTCTTATTTCAACAGAGCACTAGAAATGGACATTGCTATAGATGGCGGCAGAGAGATCCTACTTAGGCTGCTTGAGACGGTCTACTCTTTTTGCACTGTAAACTATAAAATACACCTAAGTACATTACAAAACATGTATGAGAAATCATACTGAATGAAATATAGGGCTTTCAGTAACAGAATAATAAACAATATGTCCAGTAATCTATGTCAGTTTTATCTACTGGACAGAATTGTTTTAGAAGAATTTTGAACCGATAACCCAATTCAACAACCATTCAGCTCTTCACTTACTGAACGTTCTTGTTCTCATTTAAAAAAGTGGCACATCTATAGTAAGAGAAATATAGGGCCACATAAGTTATAAAACAATGGATATCTGAAAATTAATATGAAAGATAAAATGTTTATTTCTTAGTTTACATTTTAATCACACTGGTTGCAGTCTGAGTACCCTTTTGTCATTTTCAGGCAAACAGTAAAATTCATAACGTTAAACTCTTTCTTCATCGTGGTCTAGGTCTAGACATATTCCTATTCACCTAGCACTACAAAGGCTGGTATTGATCTAAAGGGAGGGACTGAAGTCCCGCTTGGCTGCTTCGCTATACTTGCATTGTTTATATTTTGCGTTTCGTAAGGCACGGGAAGGGATAGGGAATGACTGAAAATGAGAGTGGTGGGGAAAGGTCAGAGACTCCCCGGTGACAGCTCACTCTGTGCACAGCCAGAGTCTGTAAAGCCAACACTTGCAGCCACTTTGCCAACTTCCTTTTTAATATGCCGACAACATGCTCGGGAACAGCAGGAGCGCGAGACTCAGGTGCCGGAGTCGTTTGCCAAAGACTGAAAGGAAAGCATTACTGTCATTCGGGTCAGAATCATACCATTCACCAGCTTTAGCCCGTCTCTATTTACTCACCTCTTGATACAAACTCGTCAATATGAATACATAATAACGTGTAAAGCACGGTATATCAGGAGACAGTAACGAACTCACTAGCCTACACCATCTACGCACTCAATATGGCTACAACTTTCGTATTGGCTACGTTATTCAATAGTGCGTCACATTTTTTACGTGATGCTATATATAGTAGGCTATAATACTACCGGCAAATGGTTGACTGTCGCTGCGCATGATTTTAAATAACATTTCAAAATAACACATTAAAACAACTCGTCACAAGGATGTTTATTCTACATCTGATGTTGTTTCATACGCAGTTACCTAAACAAGTGATAACAACTGTCGTTAGAAATAACTTATTCTATAAGTTACTTAGTCATTCACTTGGTCTGTGTTTATCTTCGTGAAACCAATTTAAATATATTATTGCAAGATTGAATTCTCGAAAAAACTTGCATTTGAAGTTCAGAGTGGAGGTAACGATGGTGTATTTTACAGCAGTGGTTATTGCAATTATATGGTATTGCCGATTAACCGGTTACAGTATCCGAGACATTTTTTAAAAATGAAAACAGAGTACAAAGAGGTTCGTGTTTGAAAGCAGAGATCAATCGTTATTTGCATTCTTAAACAGTAAGGGATGTCCCCTTAAACTGATAAGCCTGAAAAAAAGTAATTCCATGGAAGAAAACTGTCTATAATTGTTTCAAGCATTTTAAGTTACGATTACTCATCATTATTTTTTAACTAAAATGTGATCGCGATGTTAAAGCTATACTAAGCTATTTAGGCAAAACTTTTTTTTGCGTGTGACTGATATGAAATAATTAACAAGAGAAGTTAAGACTATCGCTGCTACTCCAGCGTTTGAACTTACCACTCCTGAGAAACCCGTTCTGTCGTTTCCTCCGGTGTTTCTCTGAATGAGCTGTTATTTTGTAACATGCAAAACAAAGATCCCCCTAACACCTGGATGTCCCTTCAACCCCTATCAGCCTGAAAGCAACTGACAATAACTGCTCTTATTAACAAACATCAGCTCGCCACACACAGCCAGTTACCCCAATCTCCCCAGACTTTCTGGTATTTTGTTTCCCACATTCGCTCTCCAAACGACTCACCTCCCTCTTAAAGGGGCAGGACTTTTCACTCCAGGCTAAAATGTAAAAAGTCCATTCTAAATAACGATATCCGCGACACTTTTCGGCTGGATTTATTAGTCTCAGTACCCTATTTTTGTAATTGATTTGATATTATATGTTTAAATGATATATACTGTACAAAGGCTTTTTTTTCTAATATTAAACATTCAAGTCTTCAGGAGCACTATTTTTCGTTAGGTTATATATATATAGATTGCTTATGCATACAGTCGAATTATATGGAAGCAATACAAGTTAGTGACCTATTTTTCAGGAATACAATTTACATTTACAGTCCTTTGATTTTATGTCAATGAATAAGCTTCTCCAACACAGCTATGTAACTTAAATATGTCAAAGGCACACACACACACACACACACACACACACACACATATATATATATATATATATATATACACATATATATATATATATATATATATATATATATATATATATATATATATATATATATATATATATATATATATATATATATATAGACACTCACCTACATTTAGTTGGGCCTAATGAACTACATCAGGGGTGGCACAGTGGTGCAGTGGTTAGCATTTTTGCATTACACCTTTGAGATCAGGGTTTGAGTTTCTGGCCTGGCCTGTGAGTTTGCATGTTCTCCCTATGTAATTGTGGGGGTTCCACTTCATTAGTGTGGTTTCCCCCCACAGTCTAAAAATATACTAAGGTGAATTAGAGTTGGCAAATTGTCCGTATGTGTGATGGGTTGGCACCCTGTCCTTCGTTATTCCCTGACTGGAGCCTGTAAGTTCTGGGATAAGCTCTGGACCCCCACAGCACTGCGTAGGATAAGTGGGTATAGAAGATGGGTGGATGACAACACCAACAAAAACTCACTTAACCAGTATCTAAAAAAACAGTTTATTAACTGTTTTTTTTTCTCATTGGTTACTTATATTTCACCACTATGTGTTGCACATTATGCCAACATGTGCTGCATATTTTTAATTGTACTGATCTGATTTTTAGTTAAGTCAGTTATACCAATGAACATAATAAACAGTAAAATAAATGATGTAATCCTCAAGAGGAGAAATTGGAAAACTACATTAACTTATCTCAAAATTTAAAACAGAAATGGTTCCGCATTTTGTCCATTTTCAGTATTATGTGGCCACCACACCCATTAAAGAAACTTTTACAGGATAAAAGCAAGTATGTCCCTGCCCTACAAACATCAATGTGTATATTACATCTTTCTCTCCTTTTTCCCTGTACATAGTGAGCCACTGCAGCTCAGGGTGAGAGCCTAAAGCCGATGTGCCATTTCTAATCCCCTCTGTTCCTGCCTTTGTGTAACAACCCAGCAGGAAGTGGGAGCTGGGCAGACAACAATTAACAAAAGAGCTGTGAAGAATACAATTAGCCATCAATAGGAAACCACAGGGCTTTGTGCCTGTTTCCATGGAGATATCCGACTACCTCTGTTCTGGGATTAGGGACCTTTCCATTTCTTTTTCTCCTTTTGCTCTTCCTCTTTCTCCCTCTCGCTCACATTCTCTTCCAATCCATCCTACTGTTTTCTATCTAAAATTCTTATTTTTTGTCAATTGCTTGTCACCTAGCAACTATGGGAGCCAACACAAGCTTCTGCACCTTTTCCCCTCTGCTTTCAGGCTTTCCACCTTTGTCTTCCCTGCAGAGTGAAGGTGACGTGTGTGGATTGTTTTGCTTCTGTCTGCCTACTGCCTGACAGCTCATTGAGGACAGGCTTTGTTAAACCTGAAGCAGCAGTTATGAAGCACCTGTTTGTCTAGAGCACAGGGAAACCATTTGAGATAGCTGAGGCTTTTCTGCATTTTAGTTGGTAGAAAAAAGGTCTAAATTTGTCGGTAGTGTGTATTAATGTTTATGGCTAATATTCCATTATTGGTCAGTATACTTTGGCAAGAAAAATAGTGTTATCAGTAATGTTCAGCTATCATAATATATTGATTTTTTTTTCCAGCAAATTCTTTTCAGGTGTCAGTGAGACAACTGATGTAAAACGCCTTCGAGTGAATGTGGAAAACAGAGTGTTATTTAATCATTAAAAGGAAAAAAAATACCGGTGATAACTGGTAATATACCGGTTTTAACTGATAAGTATACCGGTGAAATAAGCTTGGGTTAATGTATCAGTCATGTAATGATAGTGTTTCCCATGTAGCATACATCCAAATGCAGCAACTCCTCTTAATTTGACTGTCTATATATTCCATCCACAAGGCACGGGGAACACTGGAAAGGATGCCAGTCCATGACAGGATACCCGCATAGTCACACACCATGGGCAATTTACTGCTAATTCACTTAACAATTCCTCTCTGTAGTTGTTGTATGGAGAAAATAAATAGTAGTTCACTAGTTGATGGGAGTATAATTATTTCTTCATTACTAGTAAGCTTTTAATTATATGCTGTTTTTTTCTTGAAGGCTTGGGTGAATCTGAATGTTCTGCAAAAATATTCTAATGATGAATTAAAATGTGCCTGCAGAGATGTGGTGACAGTAGGAAACGTTTTTTAAAAATCAAACAATCCCAGAATAGAAAATAAAATGTATTTGTGACTTTTTTTGCAACAAGACACTTTTTTCATATGTATTTTTCTGTGGGTACTGTTGTAACTCCTCTAGAACTATAACCACTTTTTTCCTGTTTGCTATTTCAGTTCCGACCCATTTTTTAACTTCCCTACCCACCCCCTCTTTGCCCCCCAGTGGGTGAAGATCTTTATCAAACCACAGACACTGAAAATTGCCTTTATTTTTGTATTTTATCTATTTGCAGGTTTTAAACATTACTGATTAATTTGTACAATACACTCATCCTTACTTCATTTTATATTTTTCACACAGTACTTTTCTACTGATATGAAAGTTCATATACGGTTTAGACTTGTTTCTCCTGTGTTTACCATTATTAATAAATCATTATGCATACTAAATTATGTAAATAAACTCCTCACTGTTGGTTATGTTAGAAATCCCCAAAGAAAGCTACTGATCTCCAGTAAAGCTTATTTAGTGACCAGATAATTTAAGAATTGAAAAATCCTGCAAATAAAAGGCAAAAACATCATTACAAAGCTGACACCAGCAATATAGTCAGACCACATTTTTTCCCTACGTGCTCAAAACTAAATGTCAGTTCTGCTTATGCAAGCATTAGAAAACCAAGATGTCTTTACCAACATGCAAAATGATATGGAAGCACAGAGGAGAGTGGATAAACATGCAAACCACACAGGAGAACCAGAGTGCAACTTAACCAATAAAACCTGAACAACCTATGAGCACATATACCTATAAATGTATGTCAGATAACAGCCATATTATTTCTGAGAAAATTTTATGACCACAAAGACGTGTATTTTGATCCCACTTCCACAGACCTGAAGTATTAGTTAACATATCAGGTAATATATATATATATAAACTAATTATCACAGATTGTTGTCTGTAAAACGTTATGAACAGATGATCCCCCACTTAAACAAGCATTGTGAAGTGTTAGACTTTACTAATGGGAAGAGAAAATTCCTACAAAAGACAGTTTTCACTGTTTTACTTACTGTCACAAAAGTGGCAAATTATAAACTAAATCTAATTTCTGATTACTCCCATTCCATTTTGATAAGTTGCTTATGGCAATGCAATATACACTCACCTAAAGGATTATTAGGAACACCATACTAATATGGTGTTTGACCCCCTTTCGCCTTCAGAACTGCCTTAATTCTACGTGGCATTGATTCAACAAGGTGCTGAAAGCATTCTTTAAAAATGTTGGCCCATATTGATAGGATAGCATCTTGCAGTTGATGGAGATTTGTGGGATGCACATCCAGGGCACGAAGCTCCCGTTCCACCACATCCCAAAGATGCTCTATTGGGTTGAGATCTGGTGACTGTGGGGGCCATTTTAGTACAGTGAACTCATTGTCATGTTCAAGAAACCAATTTGAAATGATTCGAGCTTTGTGACATGGTGCATTATCCTGCTGGAAGTAGCCATCAGAGGATGGGTACATGGTGGTCATAAAGGGATGGACATGGTCAGAAACAATGCTCAGGTAGGCCGTGGCATTTAAACGATGCCCAATTGGCACTAAGGGGCCTAAAGTGTGCCAAGAAAACATCCCCCACACCATTACACCACCACCACCAGCCTGCACAGTGGTAACAAGGCATGATGGATCCATGTTCTCATTCTGTTTACGGCAAATTCTGACTACCATTTGAATGTCTCAACAGAAATCGAGACTCATCAGATCAGGCAACATTTTTCCAGTCTTCAACTGTCCAATTTTGGCGAGCTCGTGCAAATTGTAGCCTCTTTTTCCTATTTGTAGTGGAGATGAGTGGTACCCGGTGGGGTCTTCTGCTGTTGTAGCCCATCCGCCTCAAGGTTGTGCGTGTTGTGGCTTCACAAATGCTTTGCTGCATACCTCGGTTGTAACGAGTGGTTATTTCAGTCAAAGTTGCTCTTCTATCAGCTTGAATCAGTCGGCCCATTCTCCTCTGACCTCTAGCATCAACAAGGCATTTTCGCCCACAGGACTGCCGCATACTGGATGTTTTTCCCTTTGCACACCATTCTTTGTAAACCCTAGAAATGGTTGTGCGTGAAAATCCCAGTAACTGAGCAGATTGTGAAATACTCAGACCAGCCCATCTGGCACCAACAACCATGCCACTCTCAAAATTGCTTAAATCACCTTTCTTTCCCATTCTGACATTCAGTTTGGAGTTCAGGAGATTGTCTTGACCAGGACCACACCCCTAAATGCATTGAAGCAACTGCCATGTGATTGGTTGATTAGATAATTGCATTAATGAGAAATTGAACAGGTGTTCCTAATAATCCTTTAGGTGAGTGTATGTATGACTGAATGGATATTATCTTTATTGTATTTGTGCCACCTAGTATTAGACTATTAAACTTGCACAAACTTTGCACAAAATTTATCCCTCTCTGTTGTGTATCTTGTGTATTGTATTTACTCACTTCCCACGTTATATCTAATTGTTAATTATCAATTTTCATGGTGTCTCTAACTGCAGCAAGCTGTGCCAACTGAAATTTCCACCAGCCTTGGTCATGTGGCAATAATGATTCTGATGCCTCAGTATAAACATTAGTTTGCCTTGCTCTGATGCCTAGTTTTTTTTTACAACAGAGTACTGTGAAATTGCACAATGGGACTTAATTTCTATGGGTTGGTACCAAATGCTGAGTCAGAAATCATAGCATGGAAAATCATGTAAATCACACTACAAACACTTCAGTTTTTAAATGACCTGTTGCATTACTAAAGCCAAATGAACGAAGAGAGAGAAAAATCTATTTGCCTCAACAGCACATTTCATCCAATTACTCTAACCATGCACACACATCCCTGTCAGACACAATTGTACTGTATCGCTCACTGTGAATGCTGAATGGGTGGGCCTGAGTTCCATCTGGGTGGGTCTATGACCAGCCAGGTTCACCTTGGTTGGTATCATTGAAATTTTAGTGCAGTTAAGCAGTTAAGACAACTGAAAAATGACTACTGGTTTTGCTGCTATACACTCCACATAAATCCAAGCAGCTGGAGTGATCCACACAAGGACTGGAATGAGAGGTAAGTCAAACGATTAACAGGTGTAGCTTGTTAGAGCACACACTAAGGAAAGAATGAGGGAGCAGAACTACAGGGCGTGACAGTATCCACCCCCCCCAACACATGCACACAGGGCATGCAAGGCAGACACATGCACACATGCACACAGGGCATGCAAGGCAGACCAAAGAGGGGACCCACAGAGACCAAACAACAGGGCAAGGGACAAGAGAGACATGAGATGACAAGACACTGGATGACACTAGACAAGACCTCAGGAGACTGGCAGAGCTCAAACACTGCTGGAGTTGGGTTGAACTCAGACACTTCAGGGGATGGGCAGGGGACCTTAGGTAACAGGCGGAGCACCTCGGGGAAGTGGCAGAGCTCAGACACCTCAGAGGATGGGTGGAGCACCCCAGGAGAAGGGCGGAGCATGGCGGTGATATCTGGAGACAGATGGAGCTCCAACACTTCTGCAGTCGAGCAGAGCTCAAATCCCTCAGGAGATGCGCAGGGAACCTCGGGAGATCGGTGGAGCTCAGACACCTCTGGATGCAATCAGGGAACCTTTGGAGACCAGGGAGGCTTAGTGGGGACCTCAGGAGACAGCTTAGCTGCAGCACGGACACCCGTGGCTCAGCTGGAGAGCTCCGGGACCCCTATAAGCTAGAAGTGGCAACAGCTTGTTCTGGGTGGGGTGCTAGCGGCGGAGCTTGTGCTTGTAGCTGAGCAGCCTCTTTAGGACAGGGAGCATAAGGTGCCCCACCAGACTCCCAGACTTCTGGGAGTGAACAGACAATGAACATAGAGGCAAGGTAGAGATCTCACCTGAATCAGGAGGGAACTGAAGGGTTCGGGGCAGGGCGAGAGCGACCTGGGCTACAGGTTCAGCTTCATTCTCAAGGAGAACACCTCCCGCATTTTCTCCTTAACCTGCTCGACTTCATGAAGCTGGGAGGAAGGAATTATGGCTGCCAGATCCCAGTGTAGTTGCATGAGGAGTTGAGCAGCTTCCGAAGACTTCCTCATTACAGGGTACTCCAGCATTCGCTAATGCAATCCCTGGAGAGTAACAATTGGAGCTCAGTTGTCAGGGCCCCTTATGATGAGCATTCAGAGGTAGCAAGAGATCTGTTGGGCTGAGCTGCTGAGCCAGGCATCGGAACAAGGAGTTGACGTGCGGTGCACAGTTGGGGAGCTGCGGGCTGATGCACGGAGTGCAGCTGGGAAGCCGTGAGCTGAAGTGCATTGCAAGCCGCGTCTCCCCAGTGCAGATGGGGCACATGGTGCAATTTGCAACAATCAAGCTAGGGATTTCGGTAAGTGTGCTGATCTTCTGGGCAACAGTAAGACAGGCAGAGTTTTGTTTTTGGAGTTCGGTCATTCTGTCACAAGCCAAGATTGACGGCGGTAAGAGCAGGCATAAGGGGCAAACAACACAACATAACATCAGTGACCAGACTGAGAAGTACAAGATTGGGAGGCACTCTTATACTGGACTAATGAGGGAGCAGATGAGGGGCAGCTGGAGTGATGCACACGAGGGCTGGAATGAGAGGTAAGACAAATGATTAACAGGTATGGCTTGTTAAAGCCACACTAGGGAAAGAACAAAGGGGCAGGACTGCAGGGTGTGACAAAAAAAAAACACATTTTAGCCCATTAGACTTTAGTTGTCAAAGAAAAAGAATAGAAATAAAAAGATACTATCCATCGATCCATCTCTGTTTTATCCAGTACAGGGTTTCAAGGGCTTTATATCCTACCCAAGACAACATAAGGCAGGGAAATCCCTGGATGGGGTGCCAATCCAGTGTGATAAACCTAGAGGGAGAAAGGTATTCTGAATACTTTAAAGGCACTTTTATCAATATCTTTTTTAACACCACTAGCAGCAATAAATGGTTAAAAAGCCTATGTATGAAATCAGGAGGTTCAAATGGTGGTCAGCACTGGGAACACTGAAAAGCCTTCAGCAGTAGTGCCATAGCCACCCACACTTTACTTGTAGTTGCAAAATAAACAACACCGACAAAAAAAAAAGCCTACTTCTCTGCAGGGGCTGGAAGGAATATCGGCGGTGCCCAACACAAAGCCAACTCTGAAAATAGCCCTGTGCACAATGAGACCTGCCACTCTGTCTATGAGATAATGTCTAATTGAAAACACTGCAGCTATTGTGCTGCTGTCACCCTCGCCATTGTCCAGGCTCCTTTTTTCCATTGACGCTGCATGATTGTTCCTTGCCATTGTAGCCCCCTCTATTTCTGTATTGTTATAATTTCATTACTTGTTTGTTTTTTGTTCCCCTTCTCCTTTTGCTCCCCTGCAGGTCTTTTGTTCCATCCATTTAGACACTTCATTCAAAGTTGCTGCTGATGTGTTTGTGTGCTCTTTAATTTACAGGTAAAATAAAGCATAGAATACTGCTTTTGTTAATGGACATTTACATACATGTATCATAGTGGAAAGTCTATGAACCTACACTCCTTAATATTAAAAATAAAGATGAACAAAAGGTATGAAAATTACATTAATTATAATAAAATGCACAACATGGCTATCTAAGCAGTGTTCTAATGAATTCTGTAAAGGATTTTAAAAGTAAAACAAACTGAAAAATATGCAATAGAGATTTTATCTTCTCAGACTTTTAAAAGGAGGCATAACTGTTCACATTTCATGTATGATGATAGTGTTAACGTTATTAACATATTTTGTAAATGCACGTACACTGATAAAGTTGTGAAATAATCTTATGTATTTATAAAATGACAAACTGCTACTAGATATTGTGATTTGTTATCTTATAAAGATATCTAAAGTTAACATTAAGAGTTAACAGTTAATTTTAAAGTATGAAAATCTACTAGCATACTAAAAGTATTGAGTAATGATTATTTGGGGTGGGGGGGAAATGGATTCAGGTACAAATCACATTTTTTCGAGTTGGCGAAGAAAAGATCACCAGGAGAGTAAAATCAAATTTTAAATATCACTTTAAACATAGGGTGTTGTAATTAGCTAGTGAGCTAGTATGTTGGCTGTGTTTTCAGCAACACATCCAAGTTTATAACAGGTATAACAGAGCTGACAGACAGTCTTTGTTTTATCAGCTACTGTACTCTCTCTGGTGTTGATGTAATTTACTGGGAAACCAAAATCTTCCCAAACTTCTAATTTAAGTGACGTGGGAATATGTGCAGGCTCTCCAGCACTAGCTGTAATCACTTCACAGCCACAATTAGCATATTTGTTTTCGGCGTTGAATATCTGCTTGTGAATTTAGGTTTCACCCATGCCAGGGTTTAGCCAAGTCACCCCATCTCAAGTACGAGTTAAGTCATGAGTCATAAGCAGTCAAGTCCAAGTCAACACAACCTCGAGCTCAGAATTCAAAATGGCTGTGCTGTTAATCAACAGAAGTGAAAACTGTAGTTTTATACTGTTTATTAACACTTATGCCTTATTTGTGGCTTATTAAATCAGTCGTACACATGGTACTGTCCAAAAGCTAAATGTTGATGTGTTGCTATGGTGTTTTTATGTGCAAAATACCACATAATGTGTTGTTATCCACTGATATTGCTAACAATGGCTAACAATTAACCGGGCAAGAACAGCAACCTCTTTCATTAAACAAGATTTCTTGCTAAAGTGGACAAATTGTCGGATTTAAGGTACTCTGGGCTAAATGTAAGGCCATTTATACTGGGGTAAATTAAATCCAAGAAGTTATCCAGGTAAGTAAGAAATCTTGCTTTTTGAAATGGGTCCCTGGTACTGCTAAATGGCTTTCCAGCTTTCTGTGCTGGAACACTGTTAACTTGTGTGTGACATCATTACCAGTTCTAAGTTCTGACCTCTGAGGTAAATGGAACGCAGCGTAAGTCCATGCCATCTGTGCCTAAGACCAAGTCTAAGCTTTTATATACAAAATTAAACATATAAACACACAGACTAATCTAATGTACAAAATTTGAGTTCTTTGTTTTGTAAATGTTTTGTACAATAAATTTAGTTTTTAATATTCATGTTGTTAATCAGAAATAGAAAACTAGCAAATAACTCTTTGTAGTAGTACTACAGATAATTTAGCCCAACAACTAATATAATTTTCTGTGAGGCCTGGGAAGCACGAATGTGAAGTCTGCACAACCAGTATAAGCAGTAGTGATAGTAATTGACAGGGACCTCCCAATTTGATATTATGCTAATATTTGTTTACTGATTTAACAAGTAATGCTAGAAGTAGGGGTGCTGAGGGTGCTTCAGCAGTCCCCCTCAGCTTGTTGATGGTAATGCAGTGTCAGAATATGATAGAGAAGCATCTTTACTTTAAATGTTCTTCAGCAAAAAATATTAAGAATTGTGATACATATCAAATCCATGGTGCAGGAAGACATTTTTAGCTCTCTGTGCTAAAAGTTCTGGGTACTGAAGTTCTTTTGTATCATTAGTAGCAATCAACAGCTAACAACAACACATCAAGCATGAAATAGTCTGTCTACAACCACTTTCATTGCATTAGCAACGGGAACCACAGCCTGAAATACAGACAGGGAAAGAATGACAATCAAGGTGACCATTCTTAGAAGCAGAGTGTTATTGATCTCTACAATGTATCAGCTAACAACTGCATCACATTTGCAAATAACAAAATGGTGGCAGCATTATTTTTAAACAACTATAGAGATTGCATAGAATAGTTTGCATAGACAGTCACAGCAAGCTCCAAAAATTGACTGTTGTTCCGGGGTGGTATTCATGAAGTTCTGCATCAATGCTACGATATCCAAATTGTCCAACATGGAGAAATAATCATAAAGCCTTAGCGTCATTGTAAGATAACATAACTCCATGTTTTTCTTTCACAAAAAAATGTAGGCACAGGGGCATAGGAACTGGAGAGGGGTGCCAACATAATTATTAATTTAACTTCATTCTTCCCCCAATAAACAGACCTTTGTATGTAAGTTATTTGGTTTTGTTCCCCCAATATCAGACTCTTTGCTATTTCATTGGGCATGGGCATGCTGCTTTACAGTATTGTGAAACTGCATTATCACCAACAACCGGGTGGTTGTTGGTGATAATGCTAGCACTACTGATTGAATCAGTAAACAAATACATAATATTGAACTGGATGGTCTCTGCCAATTTACACCACTAATGCTTATGCTGAATGTGGCACACTTCACATACATGCTTCCGAGCTTCTCTAAAAGTTATAGAAGTTGTTGGGCTAAAACAATATTGAACTATCATGTGGTACTATTACAAACAGTTATTTGCTAGTTTTCAACTAAAATCCAAATTTATTGTACAAAACATTTCAATAAAACCAGTAAACTCACACTAGATTAGTCTGTGTGCTTGTACATTTAATTTAGCATATAATGGCTCAGATTTGGACTTGACCACTAATGATTTGACTTGACTTGGGATGGGGTGACTTGACTAAACCTTGGTTCATATCACACAGAGTGGATGCAAGGCACACAATCACACTCAATGGGCATTTATAGATGATGTCAGGCCTGACTGCAAGTTTTTGGGCTGCGGGAGGAAACCCATGCAACACAGGGAGAACATGCAAACTCTGCCAATACAAAGAAGGAATTTGAAGGTGTGAGCCACCATGCCACCAATAAAATACGGGTTCCACATCCGCACATTCAACCAACCACAAATCAAAAATATTTGGAAAAAAATATCCAAAAGGCGAAACTGGAATTTGCTGCGCACCGAGCACAATACTGAATCCATGCAAAGTAGGTGATGTGTTGGCATATAAATTTTTTCTATGTGTACTTGTATTTTAAATATGTTTGATTATTATATATATTCATATAATATCATATCAATATATATCACTGACGTGATGTGCAAATGACCCAACCGATTTTTTTTTTTTGTGGGGGTGCCCCATGCTGCCACCAGCAAGATGCCACCGTGGGCAGCTACCCATCCATCCATCCATCCATCCATTAACTTCCGCTTGTCTGGGGTTCGGGTCGCGGGGTACCAGGGATACCCAGACCTCCCTCTCCCCAGCTACCTCTACCAGCTCTTTGGGGGGGATGCCGAGGCATTCCCAGGCCCAGCCGAGAGATATAATTCCTCCAGCATGTCCTGGATCTGCCCCAGGGCCTCCTCCCTGTAGGCTACCCATGGGCAACTACCCATGTTGCCTATACCTCAGTCTGCCAGTGCTAAGTATATTGTCTGTCCATCCATCCATAAATCTGTTTTTAGACTAATATTTAGGTAAGTGCATACACATTGAAAGTGTGTTGTGGTGCATGGGAGTGATACTGCCATCTGGTCACTTGAAACACGGAAGGAGAGGGGTCAGGACACAGAGAACAAAGCCCTTGCTCCAACAATCACCCAAAAGGAATCGGAAACCCTCAATCTGATCTGGGCAGTGTTTCCGTGTGGATACAGAGCCCAAGGAAATGTGACCTGCCAGACAGACACAAGGGCCGTGGTCTTGGCACCAGTATGGTGTACCCAGCCAGCTCTTGAACTTAAATTTCACACCAAATGCAAGAAAATAACAATCAACAAGCATTCAACATAGAATTACAAGTTGAGGTATTCAGTCATACAAGCAGAGTTTTATTAACACTGTATTAATTTCTCCCAGGACCATGTTATGGAGCTCCTGATGGTGGGTATCTCCCTGCCTACCCACCCAGCCTGACTACACATCTGCTGTCTTCTTGACTTCTGCTGCTGGATGACACCATACCTTCATCCTGTCGATGAAAGCAGCTTCAACACCAGCCTGCCCAGACATTTATACCTGGTCTATACACAATTATATACTTTATACACTCACCTAAAGGATTATTTGGAACACCATACTAATACGGTGTTTGACCCCCTTTCGCCTTCAGAACTGCCTTAATTCTACGTGGCATTGATTCAACAAGGTGCTGAAAGCATTCTTTAGAAATGTTGGCCCATATTGATAGGATAGCATCTTGCAGTTGATGGAGATTCGTGGGATGCACATCCAGGGCACGAAGCTCCCGTTCCACCACATCCCAAAGATGCTCTATTGGGTTGAGATCTGGTGACTGTGAGGGCCATTTTAGTACAGTGAACTCATTGTCATGTTCAAGAAACCAATTTGAAATGATTCGAGCTTTGTGACATGGTGCATTATCCTGCTGGAAGTAGCCATCAGAGGATGGGTACATGGTGGTCATAAAGGGATGGACATGGTCAGAAACAATGCTCAGGTAGGCCGTAGCATTTAAACGATGCCCAATTGGCACTAAGGGGCCTAAAGTGTGCCAAGAAAACATCTCCCACACCATTACACCACCACCACCAGCCTGCACAGTGGTAACAAGGCATGATGGATCTCATTCTGTTTACGCCAAATTCTGACTCTACCATTTGAATGTCTCAACAGAAATCGAGACTCATCAGACCAGGCAACATTTTTCCAGTCTTCAACTGTCCAATTTTGGTGAGCTCGTGCAAATTGTAGCCTCTTTTTCCTATTTGTAGTGGAGATGAGTGGTACCCGGTGGGGTCTTCTGCTGTTGTAGCCCATCCGCCTCAAGGTTCTGCGTGTTGTGGCTTCACAAATGCTTTGCTGCTTACCTCGGTTGTAACGAGTGGTTATTTCAGTCAAAGTTGCTCTTCTATCAGCTTGAATCAGTCAGCCCATTTTCCTCTGACCTCTAGCATCAACAAGGCATTTTCACCCACAGGACTGCCGCATACTGGATGTTTTTCCCTTTGCACACCATTCTTTGTAAACCCTAGAAATGGTTGTGCGTGAAAATCCCAGTAACTGAGCAGATTGTGAAATACTCAGACCGGCCCGTCTAGCACCAACAACCATGCCACGCTCAAAATTGCTTAAATCACCGTTCTTTCCCATTCTGACATTCAGTTTGGAGTTCAGGAGATTGTCTTGACCAGGACCACACCCCTAAATGCATTGAAGCAACTGCCATGTGATTGGTTGATTAGATAATTGCATTAATGAGAAATTGAACAGGTGTTCCTAATAATCCTTTAGGTGAGTGTAAATCAGGACTTCGTTATTGTGGATTTCCTCTGCTAGCCCATGGATAATGGGTCTGGTTCCTCCCAAGGTTTCTTCCTTATAGGGAGTTTTCACTTGCTCACTGGGGGCTTTGGGCCGGGATAATTTAAAGCGTTTGAGATAATGCTATGAAAACGATATACAAAAATGAATTGATAAAATTTTAAACTGTGGCAAAGACAGTTTGGACAAGCAAATATGAGAACTACTTTAAATAAAAATAATCTAAGGCCAGACTATAAACAGGCACTAAATTGTCCGTCTTTTCTTCTTGAATTCACTTCCAACCAAAAAAATCAAAGAAAACGATTATGTTTGACAACAACACAGTCCCAAACTTTCAATTTCTCTTGCAACCCTGCGCAATAAGTGAAAACTTTATGGCAACATCTGCGCAACAGAGCACTGGTATTTGATCATTCAGTTTTGCAAGCATGCTCGCTCTATATCTAAAGAATGTGGCTGCAAGAAATAACATGTGCTGGGGGAGCTGATTTTCGCAGCAGCTGCTTTCCCCTCAGCAAAAAAAAAAGGTGTCCGCCTGCCTAAGGAGGCTTCGGATCCACGGTGTTGTGAATGTGCCTCCAGTGCTGCTTCCTCCCCAGATCGGTAGTGGGTTCCACCTTCACACACTCCTCCCCCGCCATGCAGGACTCCTTCCTCACGCTCTGTGAGCACTATTCCTACACACTGCTACAGATTTTTATCGTACTTCCCCCGCAAAGATAACATGACGTTGTTAGCGGTGGTGAGATTATGTTCGGGGCTAGCATTCGAAAATGCTGCAGGATTCGACATTATTAATAGACATCACAGATCATGCGTAGCGCACTAACGTAGATAAAAACCTTTCACTAAGAAGTGCTGTCATTTAACCGGAAGTTTCCTTAAATCACAAAGAAAATGAATTTGAACTACACCACTTTAATGAGTATATAATAAACATAACACGTCTCAATTACAAAACGGCGATTCTAGCAAAACATTTAAAAACAAACAGGTGTCATGGAGAAATAGTCAGTATTATATAAACCTAAAAAAATGTATACAAATCACGTAAAGAATGGTCCATCTAAAAGGAATGATTCTACAAATGTGCTTCATGTGCATATAAAAGTGCAAATAAAATAAATGAACATTCATCCCTTTGACAGAAATTTGATTTGATAAGTTTGTAAAAAAAGAACGTCTTCCCATTCAAAGAATACTTTAAGACTTTATAAGAGCGGATGGTATGCTATAATATGGTCATTTCCAAAACTGGCAATCGACATATATCAGCGGGGATGGTGGCAGAACTACCAGATTTTCTTTTCAATTTGATTTCAGTTCAACACAAAGTAGGTTTAGATATCACCAATACCGATATTCAGTGTCGGCCCAGCCATGACGAGAATTTTTTATTTTTTTTTAAACTCGTAAACGCGCCCCAAGGAGAGACTTGGGTGAACCCCCTTATTTAAACAAACAAATACATAAAAAGATGGTGTCCTTGGTGGTGGGGGGGTCACAATGGCTCATTTTGGGGAGGGGGGGGGGGAGAGGCCCAAGCATACCACCATGACACCTACCCTGGGCATCACCGATTTATCGTATATGACAAAATATACATTACCTTTGTGTTGCATCACACTGTAGCCCTGAATGCATAACCAGATACTTATTTCTGGTACTCTTCTGTTAGAGTTTTTTTTTTTTTTTTGTTTTGTTTTTTTTTTTAACAGAAATATGAAAAAAAAATATTTTGTATTGTGTGTTGTAAGCATAAAAAGGTTCGCATCCTTTAATAAATAATTGTTCAGATTAAACTAGTCCACAGCTATAGCTACAAACTGAGAACTGATCCTTCATTTTTAAAGTAACTGGCAAGCTAGACAATCCAAAGTTTCCAATACTGGAAGCAAGTCGGTAAATTATTTACCTGACAATACAAACTGCACGTTTCAAAAGACTGCTACTACAACAGGAATTCAGCCTGATTTGAAACTCAACCAGCTAACAATAATGTTAAGGAAATTATATAATCTCATTGAGAGTAAAAAAAATTCTCTAGAATTTCTCCTGAGGCTCATATTTTTTAAGTGACTGATAACCATAAAAACGTATACATCTAACTACTTGTGTTGATTGCAAAACAAGTTAGACTTGAAGCCATAAACAGAACCACTGTTACTCCAAATTAAAATGTTACACAGGTTAAAATGAACTGAAGTCAAATTGTTTCCAATAAAGCGTCTTGCAATTAATTTTCTAGTATATGGTAGCACGTATAATTCAACAAAAATTTCACATACAATTCAAGAGTTGTGCAAATCTTCCAGCAAAAGGCAAATGCAACAATTTTAAAAAGCCTATTTGGGCATTTAAAATATAGTGCTGTCTATCAAAAGGAACACGATGCAAAGTACAGATATTTCTCCCTCTAGTGGCGGACACTTTAATTCAATAGCTAATGGAAATTCCCAACTACAGTCGTCCCTCACCATTTCACACTTCGACTTTCACGACTTAACTATCGCGGTTTTTTCAAATACATTTATTCATTAAAAAGTTGATAGACAGTGAAAATGATACAGCGTGCGCTCGGTTGTCTGAGTCAATTATACACCTCTGTATTACAATTAAAATTACTGTACATATGGACTGTATGCCTATGTATTCGAGCACCCCCGCAAATCCTTCAACGCCAGGTGCAGCCAAATAATCAAGAAATAAAGAATCCTACTTCGTGGAAGTTCATTTAACGCGGTAGAGTCTGGAACGGATTAACCGCGATAAACGAGGGATGACTGTACATTGAAGCACATGAAAAGACAAGTCTTTCAAAAGATACCTGCAGTCAAACCTGAAACATTTTATTTTCAAGTTAAAAGAAAAGGTTACATTATTCCACGATGCAAGTGGATTTGTATTCTGAAATCACATCAAATGACTTTTCTATTAATTAGCTACACTTTGTAGCAAGGTGATATTGTCTCCCTTTAACATGATCCGCCCTGAAAAAAAGACATGGAGATCAGGAATTGGTCTGCAAAGTTAAACTGTAGATACAGATATGCACATTCTAAAATACAAATTCTTCAGTGTTCAACAGGATTCAAAAGGAAAAAAAAAAGCCACAAATTTGTTAGAGAAAACATGGATTTGTGGACATAAAACTACCACCATACAACCTAATATTTTGTATAAGAAATAGTGGTTAAATAAAAGGGTCAATATTTTAAACAATTTGCTTTTACAGGTCATGAAAAGAGCACCTACAATAAATTACAAATACTATTTTTCCAGACAGTCTGTAAATGAGTTCTTGTACTGTTTCAATGTAATGTTCTGTAAGTTTCAAGCCAACATACCACAATTTACCAAATGAATACCAACAGCAACTGATTGCATCTTAAGTCTAAATATTTGTTCACCATTCAGGCATGGCGAACTATAGAAACTTGCTGGAAAAGGAAATACAAAGGGGCTCACCATACATAAACCAAAAAGGTTTTCATTTTGTCATGTCTGTTTCAAAGTTTAACCTCATTCTAGCCATTATTTACTTGACAATGAAAATACCCACCAAGAGGTTTCCGGTTCTTGGTTTTCATGTGGACCTCTTCTGCATCATCCAGCACCAGGTTCATATATTCATCAAATCCCTGTTTAATAAAATAGGGACAAATTAAAGCTGTGTTGACAAAGCAAATGAAGTAGCAAACCTTAAATAATTCCAAGGCTGACAAATAATTGTAAAAATGTTTATATATAGAGATCAAACAAGATAATATGTACCTAGTTTTGATTTTATACATCTCACCAGCCATGAGAAATTCACCATACTGGAAGGTCAAGAATTGTGTGGTGGTGCTCCTGGAAGCAGTTTCAAGAAAAATCTGACTAAATGGTGAGTGAAAACAGGTCTACTTACTATTATGCATCCCTCTATCCGCATGTTGACTTGCTCATAAAGCCATACCTGGATTCTAGAACGCTAGAGACAAACACAAAACCTATTGTAGGATTATTTTTGAGTGTATGCAAAAACTCAGCCAACAACCCTGTATACCAAGAAGCATAGAAGCTTTAGCCACACTAAAGAGTAATAGGAATATTTTTAAACTTGATCAAAATAAAATTCAAATCACCAACAAATCAGATGCAAATGTTTTACTGAATACTCAAGCATAATGTTTCAAATGGAAACTAAACTTCACTAGTGATGCCTACAACGAACAACGTATAGGCAGCAGGGCCACAAGCATGCTAATAAATTAAAGAGTTAACAGTTGGTGGCGCCACTGCAGTAACATACAAATACCAAGCGTACCTAAATAAGATGTTTAACGAATAAATGTATAGGAAACTGAATAAAAATTCCAATAGTCATACGATAAAAACTAAAACCCATTAGATGTTTTCGACTATATAGACCAGGGGTGCCCCACTCCAGTCCTGGAGGGCCAGAGCCCTGCACATTTTTGGGTTTCCCCTCATTTAACACACCTGATTCAACTCCTTGTGCTAATTACCACATAGCCCTTGAGCTGAATCGTCTATGGTGGAACAGGGAAAGAACTGAGCTAAAAAGGGCTCCGGCCCTCCAGGACTGGAGTTGGGCACCCCTGATATAGACTAAGTGCGGAATTTAACATCGTTTATACACAAACGACTAACCATAGAATTCAGTCCTGCAATGGATAAAAGTTACATGTACTGACTATAAGTTCCTCTTTAAAAGTTCTCCTTCAGTATCTATTTACAATTCATTATACACAGATATAGAGAAAAAAAAAACACGGCAAACGATTTTGAGGGTGGAATGGATGTGAATATCACGAATACTTACGTTCTGGAGGTACCTGAAAATGAGATTCTGAAAAATTCGGTTAAGAAATGAACTGCCTTACGGAATTTAGAAGCGCCATAATCGCGTCAGATCAGAAAAACACAAGCAGCTTTCTGAGTATCATAATATGAATTTAACAGTGTACCTGTTTTTTCAGATATTAGCGAACCACACATTACCGTGGTATCTAAATAACAGAAAATCATTACGTCGTTAACCGTTTACTTTTTACAAAGCTACCTATCTAAAAGCAAATTTAACAGTGCCTTTCATACAGTCTCACACTAAAGAAAACATTACAACCACTTTATAAGGATACGATTGGCTGAACCATAACCTTCTGAACCTTTTGTCCCTGGCCTCTGTACGCCATCCTGCAAAACGACTGTCTTTAGACGCCTCTAGAAATTTAATTTACCACAATAGTTAACAACGAAAACCTCACGTTGTCACTGGCCAAACTGCAATGGCGCGCTTCCGGTACCACAAAGCACTATGGGAATGCATTAATTTGCCTCCCGCAAAAACTCTAGCGCCACCGATTGGTGACATTAGATCGTTCTGAGACAAACTTGAGTTGTTTTACAAGCTAAGGAGTACTTATACAGGGTTAAAATACTAAAAAAAAAACAAAATTTTGTCGTGTGCACATGCTATTTGATCTCGTTGTACTAGTGTAAGCACAACTAAACAGCAAAAAAGTTACATTGTGACTAAATCTTGAATTTTGCGTTTAACGAAATTTTCAGGTTACTTGATAGTCCAAGTAGTTAGTACCCACTGTACTTACAGGTTGCAACTGCAAATAATTATATTTGAGTCACAAATTTACCACATTAGTTGGGTTTTTAAAAATAAAAAAGACACGGTGTTGTGCTCTAAACTGCCCCCTGCCATGGATTGCTCATTTTAAAGGCAAAGTCACTTCGCCTCTCCTGCGTAGCAGAAGTGACCAATCGCTCAAAAATTTTTCTTCCCTTAAGCAGGCTAAAAAAATAAACTCACATTACTTGTTTACTATGGTCTTTTACAATCAAACCTTATATTAAGACTAACAACCTCCTACTGTATAAAACGTTGCAAATGTGACAGTAACAACCTTTCGTTTGTGGAAATACATTCGCCTTCTGTCACAAGAAGCGATTAATTTACTTGAATAATATTTTTGACATTCTGCTTAAATATTTTTGCTATTCTGTCTTCTTTTTTTATATAACGCAGCGATTAACTTAATTAATACTCGGTACCATATCACACTTGGAAATGACTGGACATTTGAACCAAACACCAAATATTCACTACTCACTGTTACCCCACCGAGGTGAAATCAGTTTTAGGTTGGATATTCGACGGATATTCAGATCCACACTCTCCAGACTTAACTGCGGTGTTTCACTCACACTTGACTGCATAAGGCGGTCGAAAGATTCCACAGCCTCGGAGACACTCGCGCACCGCTGACTTAGGGACCGTCAACGAATTACTGTCAGAATAATAAAATACTGATTGCTTGCAATAACTTCAATACAATGGGATCCAGTATCTCCAAAATGGGTGCATATTCTACAACTACCTGACATACACAGGACACAGTGAATGTTACTTATTTTTAACACTTTGTTGTACTTTAAATGATCATTTTAAAATGAAAAAGTGGGTAAATAGATTTCTTTCAATAGCTTCTAGGCAATGGGAGCTTATGACGCCTAAATGGGTGCAAATTATGCTACTACCTGTGCACTATATGACACAGCAACTTTCATTCGATTTTAACCCTTTGTTTAATTGATATGATTTTTTTTTCTCTAAAATTAGGCCTTTTTTCAATAGCTCCTAGGCCATGGGAGCCTGCGACCTAAAACCATGTGCCAATTGTAGTCCTACACAGCGCATGTGAGCGGAGTGGATCGGAGCGTGAGCGAGGAGCGCAGCGGTTTTTTAATTAAGGCTGGAGCGGTCGCTCTGTCTCGCTCCAATTTCGCTCCGATACCGCTCACACTACGACTCTGAGGCGTGCGCAGATGTTCCCAGAATTCATCTATACAATTATCAAGATTTAGATCCGCTTTGGAATCTAAAAAGAGCTTTCTCGGAAACATGAGTGTACTAAGCGAACACGCGGAGACCAGAGCAAAACGTGAGCAAGTTTTATATGGTTGTAGCATATCAAGTCTATAAAGTAAATAAAAGTATAAAGCCTATAATTTGGTAATCAAATAAATTAGTTTGTCATTCAAATTGGGTCAAATAGGATTTTTTTAATTCACGTAACGCTGTCAGTAAAATTTTATTTTATAGAGAGACGCAGCAGCAGCATCAACAGAAAATAACTGAGGAATTTAAAACGTGGATGCGCTTAGCCTGTATATTCTTTAGGCTATTAAGCCCACTGATTCCTTTATTTTTAAGTCTATTTTGTGTGGAATGCCATTGCCAAACCTGTCCATTGTTGCCTATATGTTGTTTAAAAATAAATCTTTTCTGTTCTGAGTGCCGTTGCTCACATTTCTTTATGATATAAGGCATCGGTTTAAGGTGATATTTGTTAGGCATGCAGATTATTTGTCCCTCTTTTAAATTGGAGCGAGCGTGGAGCGATTTGACTGGAGCGGGAGGAAATTTTAGTGGAGCGAGGAGCGGTGTTGAGCGGAGCCAACAGCCTCGTGAGCGAGGAGCGGAAATTCTCACCGCTCCACTCCGCTCACATGCTCTGGTCCTACACGAGGCCTATAGGAAAACCAAAAACCCGCAACCTCTAAAATTTGCCTTTTTTTTCCAATAGCACCTAGGCGGTAGGAGCCTGTAACCCAAAACCTGGTGCCAATTGTAATACTACCTCAGCCCTATAGGACACAGCACCTTTTGTTTGTATCACTTCAAGCACTGTATATGTATTTTTATTGTGAAATTGTGTCACCCTAATGATGTTCGACTATATAACACCTCTAAGAAATTTTCGGAAAGTTACGGTCACATCCCACACCTCCCGTAGTCAGACGACTAATTAGTGACTGCACCTGTCCCGCTGCCTTTAATACCCGGATCGCCCCCACATTCTATGTCAGGTATTGTTGTTTTCATGCGACATACTGAGCTTTCATTTTTTATTCTGTGTTCTCAGCATCTCCTGTGCCTTACCTTCCTTTATAGCTCCCGTACACACAACACAGCTAACAACCTACATTGCAAGTCGTCCAGTCATGACATCACCCTGCCCGTCGTCAACTATCTAAAACTGAGATACCAACCAGGGGTGAGTTTCCCGAAGCCTTCTTAACGATACGTCGTTCGTTAGTTCAATCTTTTAACACAGAACTTAAGAACAACGTAGCGTTAAGAACGCTTCGGGAAACTCACCCAGAGCATGTGAGCGGAGTGGAGCGGCGAGAATTTCCGCTCCTTGCTCACGAGGCTGTTGGCTCCGCCCGCTCCTCCGCTCTAATTCGCACTAAGCCGCTCCGCTCAAAACCGCTCTTAGCTCCACTAAAATTTCCTCCCGCTCCAGTCAAATTGCTCCACGCTCGCTCCAATTTAAAAGAGGGACAAATAATCTGCATGCATAACAAATGTCACCGTAAAACGAAGCCTTATATCATAAAGAAATATGAGCAACGGCAACATTGCCACTCAGAACAGAAAATATTTATTTTTAAGCAACATATAGGCAACAACGGACAGGTTTGGCAATGGCATTCCACACAAAAATAGGCTTAAAAATAAAGGAATCAGTGGGCTTAATAGCCTAAAGAATATACAAGCTAAGCATCAACGTTTTAAATTCCTCAATTTTTTCTGTTGATGCTGCTGCTGCGTCTCTCTATAAAATAACATTTCATGGACAGCGTTACGTGAAATTTAAAAAATCATATTAGACCTATTTTGAATGACAAAACGAATTTATTTGATTATGAATATTTACTTTATAGGCTTTTATACTTTAATTTACTTTATAGACTTGATATGCTACAACCATATACACATTGCTCACGTTTTGCTCTGGCTTCTGCCTGTTCGCGTAGCACACTCTCATGTTTCTGAGAAAAGTGATTCCAAAGTGAATCTTTACTCACTGAAACAGTTTCACCACATTGTTGTTCTTGCTCTACATTATTGTCATCTATACGTTTGATAAGAATAGTACACTTGCATGATTTATCAGTTTCCTTTGTGAAATACTTTGCGAATTCCATCTCGGCCAATTTGTGTAACACTCTTGAAAATTGTACAGATGAATTCTGGGTAGATTTGGGCACGCCTCAGAATCGTAGTGTGAGCGGTATCTATGGGTTGATATTTGTGCCACTAGAAACAGAATATGAATTTTGTATATTTGAATCTGCAGTCATCCGCATTTCAAAACTGAATCTGAATTTAATAATTTGAATCTGAATTCCAGTAACTTGAAATAGCATTTATCCTACCTCGAAAAATTCAGTTCGCAAATTCAATTTCAATCTAGTGTGACACACATCCGGGTCCTTGAGGAAAAGTAATCGACCGCAGACTCACAACGCAACTCATTTCCACGTTTACGACAGTTCTGCAGGTCGGGGTAAAGAGGAGGCGTGTATCGGGGTGTCGCAAGCGCAAATGCGGGATCATATACGTAATAAAAATTAAGCAGTATCGGCACTGCTATATTTTAATCTTTATCGTACCGTCACTTCTCACAAGTTGCCAGTACTCTGCAACTCAGAGACAAGCGTCACGCGAGAGTGGCGGGGCACCGCGCGCAATACCTAGTGTTGTTGAGGCCCTTCTGTTGTTCCCAACACCCCCGCCGCCGTTCTCACTGTCAATACAGTAGCGACACATTTTTTCTCCACTTCGAGCACTGCTTATACAGTTCACCATATTAAATGCCAGTCCAACTGATGCTTCCGGTTATTAGCACAGTACACAGAGAGCGCTGTAGACATGCAGCAGACCAGACGCATAGCACCTGAAACCCGCTTTATAACTTTACATTTAGATCGATACAGGGGTATGTGTATCGATGCACTCGTGTTGTGTTTTTTTCTTCCTCGCAATATCAGGAGTCAGGAGCAGCTTGTGTAGATCTTCATAGTCAGCCTTTATTGCCACAGTGAGGTTAAAGCCAAGGCTGGACACCCTGCAGGAGTATGTCCAATACTGTTTTACACTATTTTTTATACATTTTCTTATCGTGTAACAATATCTCGTCGCTTAAGCATCATCATTTCTTCAACCATTCACCATCGTTGTTTTCTCCCTTGATCCACACCCCTAGATGATGTTTGTCAATCATCTCTTTTACTATTTGGTCCCTCGGCTGAACATAATGGCGGCATGATCATCTCTAGTTGTGTTTTTTTAAATACCCAGCCGTGAATTTTTGCGAAATCCTTCCTTCAGTAGCAAACCTTGCATCGGTCTTTGTCAGTCACGTGTCTGCACTGTCTAACACGCCCCCATTCGCCATTTTTAGTGTATCGCGGATGTAAACACATTTGCTTATTATTTCATATTCAGTGTTTTTTCTCCACAAAAATGTAATGTTTTATGTAATCAGTTATAGGCAATTTTCATTACCAAAACACACTAGTAATGTAGGTGTCTAAGAAAGGAAAAGAGTTAAGAACACAAAAATGTCATTGCATGGACATAACTTTATTGGTCATATTTACATTCTCTATGCACTATGAAGTGCTAAATAATATTCCATACTCACATAAAATTAATACTGATTTAATTCCGCCTCATATCGGCGAGATGAATATTTTAAAAAATATTTAGCATAAACACTGCTAGAAAGCCACATGAGATGAAGAGGCGAGCCATAACTTAAACTAAACTAGAAGTAAAATTCATATCCCTAGCTAGTTTTGCGTTAGTCTACCATATTAACATAAATTAGCACTGCCAGAAATCGTTCATTTAACCACATATACTACCATATACTAACCACACGTATGGTTAATGTTTATGCTATCGCGTGTGTATATAAAGCTTATTCTCATATGTATCATAACTGCAGATTCAAATATACAAAATTCATATTCAGTTTCTAGGGGCACTAATATCAGCCCATAGGTATCGGAGCAAAATTGGAGCGAGGCAGAGCGACCGCTTCAGCCTTAATTAAAAAACCGCTCCGCGCTCTGACTAAATTCCGGCCGCTCCGCTCCTCGCTCACGCTCACGCTCCATTCCGCTCACATGCTCTGATACCAACCGTACACTGTGAGCAGTGTCAGGTCCAGCAAATATCTCCAGTCCAAGGTCTGCTTAAAATCCGCCCAACGGAAGCTGGAACTAGCCCAATAAGAAATCCCAGTATGCTGTATCTCAAAGAAATAAACTAGTATTTTCCGTGCTGATCACATTCAAATGTTCAACATTTTTAAACCACAGTTAAACACAATGACGTCACGGAGACGGACGCACTTTTCCCAGGGTTGCCAATTTTGGTCAGCTGGCTGGAATGAGATATTCAATTCGGGATAAATCTGCACACACATGCATATGCTTTTACATGTATGTAATGGTTTTATTACCGTGTAAATGGTCTGCAAAGTATCCACCGCTTGTAATGAAGCTAATAGTAGGTTTATATAGGAATAATATAGATTTGCCGTAAGATTTTTTGCGTGAGAGTCTGACGGCGTGAGTGTCACGCCAGATGCGTGAGAATTGGCAGCCTTCCTTTCCTTGTCTGTTTCTGACTTTGGATGGGTAGCGATTCAGTATTACTCAGCATTAGGAGCCACTTGCAATCACAATATACTTATTTTTCCTGTTACAGTCGGCTGTCGCGAAACATTTTGGAAAGTAACCCAAAAACCCGCAACCTAATATTTACCCGCAACTGTATTTTCAAAGTAGCCCAATAAGGCGTTACAACCCCGGACCTGGCAACTTTGACCGCGAGGACTAACAAGTGCTCCGTATTTCTGCAGCTGACATTATTTTGAGCTGCACCCCCCAGCCCAGTTCAAAATAATTTCTGCAGCATTTGCACAAACTAGGTTTGTACTGTCGCGTTTGAATGAAAACGTTATGTCATATTTGTAACGTTTTACAGGAAGTTGTTAATCTTAACGTTTGTTTGTAAAATACCGTAATAAACAAGAATTGTGAGTTTTTTAAGTGTGCTTAATGCAAGAAAAATGCAGTTACGGCGAGCGAGCGCTGGTGCTGCACAAGAGGAATCGAAGCGACTGAGCGATAAGGTGCGGGCAGGCAGTAATTCATAATAGCAATAGATTGATCAACATTGTGTTACAGCCTTATTCCCTTTTTTGCGCGCTGTAACATCACTAATACATTTTCTGAATTTACTACATCAAAGAACAAATTTTCTACAACTCGAGGCCAAAACCAAACGTTTTTATTTACAGCAGAAGCTCAATGTGGGTATCAGCATATTGAAACAGCATTTATTCCCTGAGAAGCACCTTATATTTAAGTGCGGGGGGTGGTGTTTTTACTTAATTTTAAAAGCAAGTTTTATTAATACATCAGTAATTAGATTCCGTTGTAAATGACAAAGATGACCCTTAATTATTCAAGTAACTTTATACAAAAATTAAACACCATTAACAGAAGTTATTTGTCTATTGCAAGATTTAATTGATGGGTCTGTAGCTATATATTTCTAAACCGTCTGCAGGCAGCTTAATAGTTAATACTACGTCTCCCTGTAAGTCAATTCACAGCCCTTCATAACGCTATTTAATATATGTAAGTTTTTCTAGAGCTAGTCTTCATACTGAGAAGCCTACAGCATACACTTATACGTTCTTGGAAGATGTCAAACATGTATGGACACCTGCAAAAATCCCAGTGTTTCATGTGTGTCCAGGTTACCGTCATTTTTAAAATGGAACCAAGATTTCCAGACATAGTCCTGAATGTTCCTCAGTGGTGGCTTTGAGGTCTATAAAATGTAAGTTAAATATTCACATATTAAATTCTATTAGAGTAGGCTCTGTAAAAATAACATATGACAACTTGCCTGTAGCAAAAATTCCAGGCAATACAAAACCCGAAACCCATTCTAAAAACTACAGGTAAGCTCCATACTTATGAAACCTCATCAAAAAAAAAAACATGATTCTAAAGGTTAACTTAGTCTGAAATACTGGAAGAAATTGGACTTAAGTATAGGCCACACACACACACACTCGGCATGGTTTCTTTAAATCCTGCTTAACTAGAGCATAATTGTTCTGTGATGACCAAATATAAGAAACCAGAGGAAATGTGGATGAATATGGCCATATTCAACCAAAATGGTGAGGCTTGTATTTAGCTTCCATATTTAAATGGTGACGATAGCTACTAAACCCAAAACAGAAAAATACAGTAAAATACACAATTCCCTCTGGGAACATGAAAAGCACATTTAAATGTTAAATATAAAGAAACTATACATGTATTGGGTACTATGTGAAGTTACCATTCATTTAAAAAAATAAAATAATCAGGTGCTAAGAGGGAAAAAATTGCAAATTCATCAAGCAGAACAGACATTATGGTGTTGACATAGGAGTTGCACCTTATATCCTGACTTGTTTAATTTACAAAAAAGTTGGAGGCTGAGGAACAATAAAAATATTTTAACTGTCAATCATTTCTGAAAGTTCCAACAGGAGGTCATCCTCGCCCTTGCCAGGGTCTAGTTCCATCTCATCTTCTAGACGGTCATCGGTGAATTCATTCATCAGCTCATCAAAGTCATCCACTGCAGAGCTAGAAGCACGTGCAGACACTGTGCTTAGACGACGGGCTTTACCATGGCTAGGTGTCTTGCATATAGCAAAGGTGCTGAAAGTGTGACAAAATCACAAGTGTGAGCAGATACAGAATGAGAGATCAAAAGCTTCAACACATGAATTAGACCACTGTAGCAAAGATTCCCTTCTGAATTGCTTAGTAAGTTTACCTCTTAGATGTGTCTTTAGTTGGTGATACAGCAGGTTCATAAGTGGTTCCTCTCTGGTCTGTGATGGAGACTACCTGAGGCTGCAGTCTGGAGGATTCTTCAAGATCTAATGCTAAGTCACCAGGACCTTGCACCGAGTATTCCATAACCAAGGACTTAAGGACCTGAGAGCTCCCTTGTACATTTGTGTCCAAAGTTCCTGTGGATGCTGACATCTACAAAAAGATTAAAAAAATAACCAATTTAGATTCTTTAAAGCCAATTCATGCTTCACATTTCCATGAGTGCTTTCGGTTGCAGATGAAGGGATTAGACAAATGTCATCAGGGGTTGGCTGCAGACGCCTGCAGTCGGTACATGTGCAGCCCAGGGGCCGGTTGCACAAAACTCCTTAAGTTTTCCCCTTAAGTATGACACTTAAGGTTTAATTTCTCCTTAGCTAAGGGATTTATTTAAGGGTGTTGCACAGAACCCCTTAAAAGGTTTCCTTAGTTAAGGAAAAACATTAAGGGATTTACAACATTGAAAGACATTTTACAGCAGTAAAATTGTCCCGTTTCCATGGAGACCGTTCATATCTTTGCACTCGCGCTTACTTGTGATACCTGTTATCGCCTCACAAAGTAAAGTTACTCACAAAGTAAGAAAAAAAATGGGAGAAAAGAAAACAAGACAGCCAAATTGGTCAGAGGAGGAAAAGATAATACTTTTGGAAGAATTCAATAAAAGAAAGAACATACTAAAAAGTAAATTTGATCCGCAAATAACAGCAAACAGAAAACAAAGAATGTGGGAGGAAATTGTAATGAAAATTAATTCAAGAAGTCTGGTGAAAAGGTCCATACAAGAGGTGCAAAAAAAAATACGACAACTTATCTGTTCTGGCCAAAAAAGAGATCACTAAATACAGGAGAGAATGTAACAAAACTGGTAAGAACTCGATCTTACTAGTTGACGTTAACTTACAACTTCGGATAGGTTAAATGACTAACATGACTTGAGGGAACTGTTAATGTTAGTCTTTATTGCTGTACATAAGTTGCTCATCTTCTTTCAACAAGTTATTACACATTAAAATATTTAAGGTATAGATATAAAGTAGACTGTAATGGTTCTATAACGTTATATGCTATGGTTAGTTAGCAAGCTAGGCTGAATGTGAAACAGGCTTAACGTTCTTTGGTAAAAATCATTACCAGAATTTATTCTATACAAAATGTCATTTTGAAGGTGGAGGTCCACCTCCAAAACCTCTTTCAAATGAGGCAGCGATGGTAGCGGACATAATTGGTCGTGACTCACCTACAGTGGTTGGAATAACTGGCGGAGGGGAGAGCTGTGGTCATTTGGAAGGGTAACATTCTTCAGGTTAAGCCTAATTAATGACATTAGGGTTAATGTCATGACTATATATTTAACTAGTAAAACCTTGTTCAGTGAGCCAGATGAGTTAATGACGGAAGAATATGACGTTGCGGCTGCAAGTACATCGATTGTCATGCCTCGCAGCCCAGCTAACCCTCCAAAGACACCGGGGGTGTCAAGGTAAGTTTTTGGTACGCCGTGCTACCTTTTCCCGGATCAATTACACAGAAAAAATACAGCACTAAATTTCGATCCAATCATACTGTATAATAAGCATTTTCAGTCTCTCACAGTATTCAATTATATTTCTTATCGCAGTGCAGTTAAAGTTTATACTTAATAAAAAAAATTGCAAGTTATGTGTCACGATCGTCGGTAGGCGAACGAGCAAGCAAGGGAGTGGAGCCAGGAAGTCGGGTAAAACGGGGATTTAATAGGGAAACAGGCAACAACACGGGGTAGAACGACAGCAAACATCAATGACAAGTCTGGGGAAGACTGACTCTGACGAGGACTAGCATAAAACCGCAGAGCGATCATTAATTGCAACGCAGCTGGGAGAGCACAGCTTCGGTTTGTGGAGTGATCCAACTGTAGACGGTCGGACAAATCATAAATTGACTGCAGGTCAAATTTATACAGCAAAATCAATTGCTCGTCATTGAGCGTATCTAAGGGATTCTCCCGGTCACGGAACACTCTTTTTGCTATGCGTTCATTTTCGTTATCTATTAGCATAAACTCCGCCATCTCGCAGTTAAGGTAAGGTTAGAGGTACCTTAATTTTTTTTCCTTAGTTTGGTTGCTAAGGTGTTTTGTGCAACCGTTAAGGGATTCCTTAAATATAAGACCAAGATAAGGAGAAAAACTTAAATACTTAAGAGAAAAAATTAAGGAAACCTTAAGGGGGAGACTTAAGGGCGTTTTGTGCAACCGACTTTATTTTAAGGAGACCTTAACTCGGACTTTAAGGAAAATCTTAACTTAAGGAGTTTTGTGCAACCGGCCCCAGATTTTTATGTGTAGCGGAAGCCTTGCACATTTGTACGCATCGACCGTGCATCAGCATAACTTCATAGGCATTTGCAGTAGGTGGCAGCATGAACTTTCACAAATCAGCGGTCAATGATGAAAGAGTAGAGGAAGAATAGTTGTAGAGATCAAAGTGAGCAACTGTATGAGAATGGTCGGAGCTACCCGCATATCGATTTTTTCATACTGTTCAGAAAGGTATAGTATACTGTATTTTAAAAAGCAGCATTATTCCAGCATTTTGAAATCTTGGCTATAAAATTCACTAAGCACGGGGGTGGGGGAATCTTGTCATAAGAATTTTAAAATACTGTGGTATTCTTATTGTAATACTGCCCAAGCCTTGTGAAATAACTTTAAAACTGTTCATAGACATTTACCTGTTATACTACACTGCTTGTATTTGTTGCAACACATCTGCTCTCCCCTTGTCTGGCAGAAGATTACTGCCGTATGTATGCACCGACTGCGAGCATCCGCAGCCAAAAGTAGTATGAACACAAGAGGCCATGCAGATGATCATCCCCAGCCCAAAAGTGTACGCAAGTAAGTATGACCTAGGATTTACACTGATATGTTACCATACTTGTACAAAATTACAGAGCAGAGTTGCTACTGGTACTTACTGCAGGACGATTACATGATGGCTCCCGAGACTGGATCGCCACAGCTGTACTATTGAGTGGCTTTACTGCAGCAACAGCAGATCGAGGGCTCTCTGGTTCTCTCCTTTTCTGGGTAAGCTGTACTTGTGTGGCAAGCTTCATAATAGATGGCTTCACATTCAGTTTAGGTCTCACTAAAATGTACCAAAATGTCAGGAACTTTTTATCGTATCAAAACACTTTACTCATGCACAAAGTGAGAAAAGCCATTACAAGCTCTTACACATACCTTTTGGTTCAGGTAACTGCCCAGCGGACTTCTTGAGGACAACCTCCTGTGCCTGAGGCTCCACAGGAACAAGGTTATGAACTGGCAGGGGCACAGGAGGGGATCTTTTCCGCAAAGATATAAAGTTTATGGGGCTGGTGGAGGGAGGATCCACCTGTTTTTCCAGGGATGTAGACACCACAATATTCTGTTCTGCAGGAGGGACAGGTGCACTCTCTTTTTGTTTAAGTGCAATCATCTGTTGTCCACCTCCAAGCAAAGCCTTAGGCTTCGTAGAGGACTCCGGTGGTATAGAACTCCCTCCGGGTCTGGCTGCGATGAGGGATTTTCCCTTCTGTATAGCTTGTTCTTGGGCTAAGACTGAGCTGTGCTGTGATTGCAGGGAGGAGTCTACCTGCTCCATCTGCTGCTTGCGGAGTTTCTTCTCTCTCATAATCTCTTCAAAGGATTTCACATTGACATTCTCTCCTGAAGAACATGCTTTTCCGTTGGTTGCTATCATCTGCAGCAAACAATACAAAACATCAACCAGACATTCTTTCATAGCCAAGACCATATAAAACTCCTATGAGGCGTCTACCTTTATGTCAACAGTCCCTGTTGATTGCTCCATGCTTGCATGTGTCTTCTGCTCATTAATTTTAACAGCATCTACAAAGACATACATCAGACATCAGGTCTGTCAGATTTCAAACAAAATTGCAGTCCATTTTAGGTTACTTTTGGTTACTCAGGTCAGGTCAGGTTGAGGAACATGCACTGATGCAAGGAGTTGCAGCACCCACCACATGACAAAACACTTCAGGATCCCAGCTAGCGACCCCCCAGGCAGACACACGGTCCAGTCCCACCCTCCAGAAATGGCCATCCACCAACCGCAGCCAGGTGTTACATGGGCATCCCCTTGGTCTAGTCCAACCGCTTGGGTCTCAGCAACGAGCATCCTGCGAGCCGGATCACCCTCAGGGAAACGTGCCACATAGCCATAGTACTGTAACTGATGTTCCCCCGCAATGCAAGTAATATGCCTCATTCAGGACTCACCCAGCGAACGCGAAGGTCAAACCAGCGGTACCCAAGAGACATAGTACCGAAGGAGTCGGTATCACATACCCCTTTTCCAATGACCTCATGACCCCCATGCTCTCCCAATTCATCTATATACTTCATAGGAAGAGTCACCAGAGACATGAATATCGCTGCCGAGGTAAGTGAACCTCTCAACGAGGTCAACACTGTCTCCGCAGGCAGACACACTACTGATGGTTGTGCCTAAGACAGGGGTGTCCAATCTTATCCGCAAAGGGCCGGTGTGTATGCGGGTTTTCGCTGCAACTCCCTAATTAGATTACTAATTAGAGGACTGATTGGCTGAAAAGTCCTCACACCTGGGGTTGAACAGCTGACCTACAGGTTATCCCAAAAACCAGCATATACACCGGCCCTTTGCGGATAAGATTGGACACCCCTGGCCTAAGAAGTCAAAAGCCTGGATCAGAGCCTCCATTGACTCTGCAAAGATCACAGCATCGTCCGCAAAGTCAAGATCAGTAAATCTTTCTTCAACAACAGATGCCCCACAGCTGCTGGACCCCACAACCCTGCCCATGACCTAGTCCTTGCAAGCACTGAACAAAGTAAGAGTATGAACACACCCCTGGCAAACCCCAGAAACAACTGCAAAGAATGCAGAGGTTCTAGTGTGTAGGCCAGCCATGACATCCAGCAACTTCGGGGGATCCTGCAAAGTCTCAGGACATCCCTCAGGGCAGCTTGATTAACTGAGTCAAATGCTTTCTGAAAATTGACAAAGGCTGTAAAGAACATCTGCAGATACTCACGTTTATGCTCAATGAGAAACCTCAGTGCCAGGATGCAGTTGATGGTAGACTTCTTAGTCTAGACTGCTCCGGTCGCTGGTAGGCGAGCAAGTGAGCAAGGATACTGTTAAGGATGACCCAAGCAAAGACTTTACCTGGCACTGAGAGCAGTGTTATTCCTCTGTAGTTGCTGCAATACAGGCGATCACCCTTCCCTTTCCAGATATTGACAAAAAGTCCCATTTTCCAGTCATTTGGGATGTCTGTCTCCCAAACGGATACAAAGATTGCCTGCAATGCCAGGACGACAGCTGTGCCACCTGTCTGGAGAAGTTCACCCCAAATACCACAGATCCCTGCAGCATTTCCTACCCCCCGCTGATTCACCACATGTGCAATCTCAGTGAGATTGTTCTAGGGATCAGCCTCAAGAACTGTGGACCCAGAGATGTCCAACATCCAAGCCAAAGGATCAGCTTTAAACAGCTGCTCAAAGTACCTGGCCCAGAGGGTCACAATCACAAAGTCATTCGTATGGATCAATCCATCACCTGCCCTGACTGCAAGTCTCTGAGGACCAGATTCAGATGTATGTAATGCTTTGATTTCTCTAAGCAGGATGTGGGTTACTAGACCACAGATGGTGCGTCACCTGCTCACAGATTCCTCTAACAAATGCCTCATCATCTGCCCTCAGAACCCTCAGTCATCCTCCTCAGTTCCCGGTACAGATTGGAGATTCCATCAAGTTGTGCCCTGCGACTCCTCTCGATAATATCCAGGGTTCCCTGCAAGATAAACATCTCCTTCTGGGAACACAGGCAACACCAGCACAACCTTCAGGGTCTTGTCATGGACGGTCTCCCATATCATGTTAGAATCACCAGTCGTACCCAAGTCTGCAAGTTCCTCACACAAACTGCATGCAAACTCATCAGAAACAGCTTGATCTTGGAGTCTGGCCAAGGCCAGCTTCATTCTCCTAGTAGGCGGTAGCCTACTGGATCTAAGCTGAATCTTCAGAGTAGCAACAAGTCTGTGGACAGAATTCACAAACTGGGCACCTGTAGACCCTGCAGTTTTACAGGAGTCTCCAGCATCCAAGTTCAAATATGTGGCTTGGTGTTGGAACCAGGATCCAGTGACATGCAGCCCCTGATGTTTCACAAAGTCAAGGAACATGGAGCCACTCTCACCCCGGTCACGAAAATCATGGCGACAGACATAACCCTCAAAGCGAGCCCTGTCAGTACCAGTTGTTGCACTGAAGTCACCCATGATCAGGGGAGTGTCACCACTGAGCAAAGGTGCGACTAAAATGTCTCCCACAATGAGACATCACTCACTATGGTCAAAGAATACACTAAGGCAAGACACCCAAGGAGTGCCTTAGCTCGAGTCTCTCAATACGGTCATTGAAAGGAGTGCCGTAAGACAGCAATGGAATGAGTCAATCTGCCACAGCAACAGCTACTCCCTGAGTATGGCAACCATCAGAGCGACCAGACTAAAAACAGGGTGTATCCAGAGTGGTTCTAATCACTGACATTCACAGCATAGAATCACATCTTGGACCATGAAATAGGAAGTCAATTCACTTATAGCCCAGCACCGTGAATGCTACATTTTCCTTGGGTTTCACGTGTTTGCTTACCAGGCACTCTGAACAGTGTGTTGATAAAGTAACATTTTAAAAAACATTTTATGCATTAGCTGTCATTAATATAGTAAATACTGTTACTTTGTTTTTATATGTGCTCGGTGTTAACGATTATCATAATTAATAGTTATGACTAAAGGTAGCTTAGTCAGCTATCGAAGCTAACGTTCCCATTTCACTAAGGAGTTTGTCAAATTACCATTGACATGAGGTAACGTTACATATTAAGCATTTTTTTGTCTTATAAATGGGTTCATGATTATAATTAGTTGCACCGCTACCATGTTAATACACCTTAATAAAATATCAGTTAACAGCTCTTGAGGCACATGGTTCATTGTGAACATTTTTAAATTCATGGCAAAACAGCAAAAAAATGTTGTGGTAATTTATTTGCCAAAAAATACCAGGTTGCAATAAATGTGTGTATTTTTACGTGCGCTTTTTAAGTGCTGCATTTGTAAACAGCGTTCAAACAAAAAAAGCATTTTTTTCATGTTATTTTATCTCCCTCATTTACCCTTATTACCCCCACTCCCACTCTTTTTGTCCCTAGAGTGCAAGGTGTGAATGGGACATTACATAGTGGTAGTTTTTGCAATGTTTGCCCAATTTGGCTTATTTTGTGGATAAAGAATCATAATGGATTTTGACCACTGGACCCTTCAAGGTGAGTGCTCTCTACACAAGTAAATAAACCAGAAGGCCAGCCTTTATGAAACATCATACAATATTGTTGTTGCATTTTATTTGAAATGAGAAGTAAAATGCAATTTGACTGAGGCATCTTATTGCTTTGCCTTGTTACTCTGACAAATATAAAATGATCAAATCATCATATACGTCACTTTTTGTATCTTTTCTAAATAAGACTGTGCCCATACCCAACTGTAATAACGATTAAAGCGATCTGTTTTTAGTATTTGTTAAAGTGAGGTTTTTATTTTCTTGGCGTTGTGTGATTAAGATTAATTTCACAAGATTAATCATTTGAAATACTTAAATTAATGAGCACAAAAACATGACAAACACGACTGTATCATGGGTTTTATGGCTTTTTGGGGGGGTTCACAGGCTGCTGTGAGGATTTCTGACCGTCTCAATGTTGTTTCGATGCGTTAGCTGTATGCTAATGCCATTGCCCATTATCAAAGACAAAAGGTATGATACGCTGAAGTATGTCGCTGCTGGTGGTTAAAAGGTTGTCGCTGGTTCTATGGATGATAGGACCTTTCTGAAACAATCTCGGACCATGAAATAGGAAGTCAATTCACTTATAGCCCAGCACCGTGAATGCAACATTTTCCTTGGGTTTCACATGTTTGTCGTTTGTGGGCCTATACGGATTCGTCTTAGGCCACTTCTGATTGGTAAGCATGACTGGCACGCGAGAAGCATAGCACTTCTGATTGGTGAGAATGACTGATACACAGGGAGCACGGCATGAATTTGTAAAACTATTCTCACTACAGTTTTAAACAATGGGTCCAACGTACTATATAAAGTATATCTTAAATCGAAGTCTTTGCAATTTACTAATCGCGTTGTTTCAAATCGCGATTTTGATTTTAACCTGATAAATCGTCCAGCCCTAACAGGCAATAGTACATAACTGTGCACACACATGTGCCCTGCAATGAACTGGCATCCCATTCAGGCTGTACCCTAGCCTTGTGCCCTGTGTTTCCTGGGATAGGCTTCATCCCCACACGACCCTGTCCAGGATAAGCAGTTGGCAGGATGAACACCAAGGAAGCCAAGATCCTATTTAAATAGTACATAAAAGCAGAAACACTAGTACTATGATGATTGCTATACATTCTGATATGGATTGTATCAACAATCCAATGGATACCTGTAGCCATGGATTTGTTGATGCGAAGTATTCGTCTCTTGGGGAATCCTTTGTCAATAGAAGGCTGCTTCTCAGTTTGGGCATCTTGAACTTTGGCCTGCATCCGTGCTGCTTTCTCCCTGCGAATCTCGTCCAATGTCTTTACCCTGACTTCCTCCATTTTAGCCGATGCCTCATCCTGGGGACCCATATCCACAAGGATATCTTTCTTTTCTGACAACGAAGCTTCAGAATCACTGGCTATCTTCTTTGCTTCCAGTTTTTTTTTAGCATGGAAAACCTCTGAGTATTTCCAGATGTCGGGGCTGGCCAATGCCTTGCCAGGTCTTTTCAGGGGGCCAGGAGGTTTAGCAGTAGTGCAAATACTGCCTGTTCTGGCTTGCTCCTGTGATCTGCTTGCCTTTTCTTGCTTGATTTCTTCAAGGGTCTTTATCCGGATCTCTCCATGCAATTTTACATCAGTACAAGTGTCTACAGATTAAAGCAAAACACGATCAACACACAACCATTAACCAATATAAAACACAGTAGAGATGCACCGATCCGATATTCGGATTGGTATTGGCGCCGATCCAGACTTATTTGACGGATCAGAGTATCGGCCTTGCGTGACCGATCCACGTCCTATACTTACTTATTTACTTTTTTGGCAATCTCTAAAAATATAGCTCCTATTTCGTTTTAAATCTATTTGTACAATCAATCGCATGACAGCTCTTTCCCATTTTACATGTTTTTTTTTTTTTGCGGCATTCAAATCGAATGCTAACGTTGCCCCTCAGTCTTTTTTGCTACTCAGTGGGTGTGAGTTCAGTGACTTCCGCCTGCTGTGACATCATGCGCATACCCTTCGCAGTACAAGGAGCGTAAGATAAGACATGACAATATGGGAGTATTTATGCTTTTAACAGAAACCAGCGATTTGCAGTCTTCGTAAAATAAAGTTTTGAGAGGTGGGAATAGCGTTTAATGGACGATCCCACTTAAAGCACATGCAACTGTGCGAGACGAAAAAAAAGCAATAGATGATTTGGGAGTCGCTAACTTGGACTGTTCTGCGAACTTGCTGGCTTAATATACAAGAGGGGCTGCCATCGCAACAAAGTGTAACTGAGATGACGCCAATGGGAGAAAAACTTAAAATTTTAGGCATTCGCCACTTGTGTATACTTCATATTGAACTGCAAATGCCTCAAAAACGCTTAAAACAGGACGTACAAACGAGGTGGAACAATACGTTATGTATGTGTGTAGTAGCCTAATGAAATATTTTTTGTCATACATTTTTTCCATCTGTATTTACTGGCTTAAAAAAATATGTAAAGTATATGAAAGTAAAAAGAACTCTTGTATCGGAATCTGTATCGGTATCAGTAGTTGTGTATCAGAATCAGAACTGAACTGAAAAAAATGTGGATCGGGCCATCCCTAAAACGTAGTATATCAAAAAACATACCAGTTTCAGAGCAAGCAGATTCTACTGGCAACCCCAGTCGGTTTCGTACTGACTTTTGAGCTGAAGCAGAGAGAAAACAAGGACAACATTATTCTCAAAATATGTTGACTAGAGGGGGAAAGAAACCCTTTGAGGGTACAATTCCTGAACAGTTTAACTTCCTACCAAGGCGTTCCCCAAGTCGGCGTTTAAGGGGGAAGTCTGTCTCTTCTGGTTCATCTGCAAGAATAATGCCACATCTGGTCAATACTGCAGCAGGCAGATATTGACTACTTTTAAAGTTGACAGTGCTAATTTCTCAAGTAATTACCCAGGTTCCCTAACTTAATTTCTGTGAATATGGATAAATAACTGCTGTGGAGAAAGCATTTTCCAGCAAACCAGTAGCATGATTAGTACTTTTATCATGAAGATTTTCTTACTTCTGTGAAATACATTCTGTAAAAAAAAAGTAATTTGTGTGTATTCCAAGTAGCAATACTGCTAATACTGGAAAAAAAAACACACATACATTCCACTAACTTTATATTAGGGCTGCTACGATCAAGTCAACGTAATCAAAGAGAAAGATGAAAATGTATCAACATCAATATTTTAAATTGACATCTTATTTTAATGAAATCACCTTTTTGATTTCTAAAATGTTTCAATTAATTATAACAGATGTTTCCCTTCAATATCAAATGTAATTATGGAAGTAATTCAAATTCTCACAAAAAAGATGGTTTGTACAGTTAGGTTTCGATAGCATACCACAGTGCCACTAATGCTATGCATGAGCCCCAAGAGAGAACACACAAAGGTGCTATTCTGGATGATGGACCACCAGAACAGTCAAAACCACTCTAAATGTTGTCTGTTCACATTCATTATATTGTCATTAGTAGGGAGAGCATTTCATACGTTTTGTCCTTGTGCCTGCCATATATATACCCATTATTAAAGGATATAAAAATATATGCCTGCTACCTTAAACATTTCTGAAACACTTATTAAATGGAAATTCTATGCTACAATCTGAGCTTATTATATGTTGATGGTACAGATGTGTGTTTGTGTGCATTGGGCTTGAAGGAACCAAAACCTGTTGGACTTTAAACTGCTAAAAGTATTGCAACACCACCACCGTTTTTTACTTTGTTTAACCACAAGATCTCCTCTTAAAAGATATTGTCCCTTTTGGGCATCACAATACACCTCCCATCAACATTTTAGGAGTACAGTGGTACCTCGGTTCTCGAACTTAATCCGTTCCGGACTCCGGATCGAATCCTAAAAGCATTTTTTTCTTAATGACTTCCAAAACGATCAAGATCTTATCCCAACATTACCCCTGTCCTGCCCTGATCGTCCGCTCCTTCCATGTGCCACGCCCCCTCGTTAACCTCGTGTGGGATCCCCATGTGATCAGCTGTTTCTGGTTGTTGTCATTAGTCCTCTGTATTAAGTCCGCGTTTCAGTTTGTTTCCCCAGTCCGGTCATTGGGTGCGTTTGACTTGCTTACAGCGCTGGCTTAAAGCAACGCATTCTGATCCTGATGCAATGCATTATGGTTAGATGCACTGCAACTTCTCACCTGGCTGCACAAACTGGAACCGCCTCTGTGACGACACACCTTTGCCCTTATTGTAAACAGTTTAGTTACACGTATGACGTTTGAATCAGGCATTTCCGATGCGTAATCTGCTATTTCTCCCGAATATCACGTAAAGCAGTGAGAACTGGTTTTCAGTTAATTTACCTGGTAAAATAAAGTTTAAATAAATTACATAAATGCTCTAATAGTACACGTAAGTTAGTGGTTTATTTATTGTTAGTTACTGTAATGTTGCGCTGCTTTATTTGGTTAATCGTCCAGTCTGTGAAGAAGGCATTCAAGTAAGAATTGTATTGTAGTATGACTCATTTCCCGGTGCATACAATTTATATTAGGTCAGCGTTCACGGTTCAACTTCTGATGTTCAGATCGAGTTCTAGGTCAAACTGGTTTGTTTGACTTTCAAGAAATTCGAGTTCTAGTGAGTTCGAGAACCAAGGTACCACTGTACTGCTCATCTGTTTATCTAATTTTGGGTGTAAGTCATGTCTTTGTAGTGCCAAATAGCCAAAGTCTATTATCTAAACCCCTCCTGTGACAGTTTGCTGTTGTCAAAATAAAATTTACTTAAAAGAAACTGTCAATTTGATTTTCTGGAGGAAAAATCAGATTAGTCAACCAATCGGTGAAATAGTCAACAGATAAACTGATAGAAAAATTGTTGTTAGTGGCAGCCCTAATATTTGGATATTTTTATTATTTAAGAAAACACTGTGCAAAAACACTTCAGGAGGACCTGAAAACCAAAGTGATTCAAATCACGAATCCCACCATACACCACTGCTGTTAGGCTTTTGAAGCCAATGAGTGACCACCTCTACTCCCACTTCAAAAAAAAGACTTGCCTATTCAATGTTTTGCATGAACATCGTCCAAAGTAGTTTTAAAATTATGACCTAATAATAAAATATTGCCTTTTGATCAACTACTACTTTTTGCCCCAGACATGGTGAAAACCACCTCCAAAATGGATATTATGGTACTATGGTAATAATGACATTTACACAGTTACACCTGTGACTGGGAAACTTTTAAACTTATCTTGTGCTTTCTGGGGTCTTACGTGCCTTTTTCATTAATCTGTTCCATATTAGTAACTTGGTACCTGAACACATATCACACATTATAATATTAATCCTACAAACCTATGCTAGCACTGACAAGCTGATCTCCGGGGGAGACCTTCCTCTTTCCAAGTCTGTCACCAATCTGACGTTTTGGCGGGTTTTCAGTCAGAAGTTGGCAATCTAAGCAAAACCATGACAAAAAGTTTAATGAACACAAGCCAGACAACCAAATATCTACAATTTCTCTAGGCTAAAATAATAATTCAAAAATTAATGAAAAGGTGGTACTTCAAGCACTGGGAGATTTCACAAGAGTTTGGCCACTCTGCCCACTGAGCAGCTAAGCACTTAACTCATGCCACAAGAGCAGCTCAATAAACCAGGGCTGTGGAGTCGGAGTCGGAGACAATTTTGGGTACCTGGAGTCGGAGTCGGCAAAAAGTTAACCGACTCCGACTCCTACTAAATTTAAATGGGAATTAAAAAAGTAAGTTGAAATGTCCCAATTCACAAACAGTCATAATGAACTACTTCTCTGCTGTAAGAATAAAGCCCAATGCATGCAGTCCATAATGTTACCACAAAACGAACATGTCAAGTAACCATGAAGCATGCTTTTCATTGACTGTATGCGTCACTATATGGGATGTAATGCACAGGTAAGGTGCGGCACCGCTTTCCATTGTGTCGTGTTCCACTGTTACAGGGAACTGTGAACCTAGCCTAAAGCCCCCCTTACATTTACAGATGCACTGCCGATTTTTCGGCCGTTCAACGAGTCATCACGCGTCAAACGCCTGAAAAATCATCTGGTGTGTTCTCAGCTCCGTCGGCTCCCCTTCGCTATGCGCTAGTGAAGGGGGCCGAAGGAGCCGAGAACACAGATCTCCCTACCTGTCTCCAGCAGAGGCTCGTTCTGCTGATCAGCTGGCCGGTGAGTGACACAATGCACTAAACTTCCGGCTGGCTGACAGAGGAGACAGCCACTGCAGCAGACAGAGGCATCACATTACTTTGGATGGGGGCGGTGGTCGAGATTTTCGGCAAGCTATATACATACAGAGGAGTCGGAGTCGGGGAGTCGGAAGATTTAGAAACTGGGGAGTCAGAAGATTTAGAAACTGAGGAGTCGGAGTCGGAGCATTTATCTACCGACTCCACAGCCCTGCAATAAACCCAGGCTACCCAGGTAACAATCTGTGCCCATAACACTGTAATAGTAATGGAGCCAAGACTAAGAAAATGTTACTTGCTATATGAATGCTACATAGGTAGGTCACATAGGTGTATGATTTTAATATATACCCTCTTTGGCTGTGAGTATTGCTGATGTCAGGGAAGCTCTGATGTTCTCCTTCTCTACATTCATTCCATTGTTGCTGTAGGCCTGGACAGAAAGCTGTCCTATATGAAGACAAAAGTTATAGCATACATGAAATGCACCTATGCATCCAATACCTTGCTCTTTTCTTTAAAGCTTAGCATTAAACAATGGAGTAATACTCATCAACAGTAAAATAAAGTTTCTGTATTCATACCAGATTTCTTCAAATTTGCCTTCAGTGCTTTCCTTAATCTGATTTCCTCGAGTGTTTTAATGCCAAAATTCAAGGAATCACCTGGTTAGAAGGAAAAAAGGGATTTTAATTCCAGACATTTCACAGAAATGATAAAAACTACATTGCACAGATGGGGCAATATACCTTGATTATTACTTAACTTCCTGGATGAGACAATTCTCAATGCATCTGATCCTGCCTTATGATCATCGCCTTCCTCTGAAAACTGATCTATAGAATGACATCATAAAAATAAGTGAAAAATAAATGGAGACCACACATACACATGAAAGTACACAGCAAAACACATTCTTCACAAAATTAGTGTACTGTAGAGAATTAAGCAATACCATCCTCGTCCTCATCCTCATCATCCACAGTGTTTATGACCACTGGAGGGTGAGTAGGACTTGGTACATTTTCCAAGGTTTCAGTCTTGATCACTCCACGAAGCTGAGGGTTAGCAGGGCTGGCTATAGGAGCAGGAGCTGGAGGCAGTGGGTCAATCAAGAGGGCCTCTTCTCCCCCCTCCTTTCTTAAGATTGGGACTGTGACACACAAAGAGATATGTCACTGGTCGCTAAACTAATTCTGTTAAAAATATAATGCCAGTAGAACTTATTTTAAGAGACCTCACCTTTACTAGGTGGAACATAAACCCCATCAATAAAACGAGGCTTCTCATGGTGAAAGGCGCAGTGGGGCTTTTGGCAGCCGGCTGGCTGATTCTCCCAATAGCAAGGAATCTCACTGCGTTTTTTCTGAAATGGAAAGGCGAAAATAAAACTGCAACAGTGTAATTAGACATATTCCACTAACATCCTCAAAGTTTTTTGAATATAAACATCTATTATACACAAGTAGTTCTTGTAGTTTTTATTAGAGGAAGGAATCCCTTTTTTTAATGGAAAAAGAAAATACACCAGACCTAATTTGGTCAAAATTTGTAATATAAATTGCTTTCAATTGATAAAAAGCCAAAATCTAGATAAGGCATTACCTTGATCTCCATGTGACGAAACTTACAAATCTTGCGAAAACAGCGGTTCTCTTGCCAGAGATTACAGACAGTCTCACTGCCCATAGCAGCCTCACAGTGACGAAAAGGGCAACTATCTCCCTGCAAAATAATAACCTGCAAATGTGCCAGCTTCTAATTTCTATTTAAATAAATACATTCCATAAAGCCAGAGCCAATATCAAATCAGAAAAAATATATATTTTAAAAGCATGTGGTAAAATGTATTTTAGAATGATAAAAAAAAAGTGGTTGTGGAGTGTTCAAAATGTTACCTTAGTACAAGTTGAGTAGAAATAGAAGTAGCAGTCATCTCCGTGGTTTGTCATGCTCACACTGGTGTAGGCTACAGCTTCTGCCCCAGACCTGACTAAATTCCAGAACCAAAGACAAAGTCTTTGCTTGGGTAGTGTGTATTCAGCAGAACTGCAGTAGTGTCCCTGCTCATGCAAAGGAGATAGGTGATATGATTAAGATGCCAATTCTACCTATTTGTTATGTACAGTGGTACCTCAGAACTAGAACTTAATCCTCCGGATCGAATCCTAAAAAGTTCGAATTGTGATAGAATTTTCCCCTTAAGAAATAATGGAAAACCAATTAATTGGTTCCCATCCCCAAAAAATTACACCTAAATATGTTTTTTTTAGCATTTAAACATAAAATGAACCTCAAAGGGTAGGCCTATTACAGCAGCTACAGCGGGATCTTAATTTAATTAGTGACTGGGCTGACACCTGGCAGATGAAATTTAACATAGACAAATGTAAGGTACTCCATGTAGGGAGCAGAAATATAAAGTACAGGTATTTTATGGGACCTACTGAAATAAAGGTAGCTGATTATGAGAAAGACCTTGGTGTGTATGTTGATGCTTCCATGTCTCATTCTCGCCAGTGCGGGGAAGCAATAAAAAAGGCCAATAGGATGTTGGGGTATATCTCCAGGTGTGTGGAGTTTAAGTCAAGGGAGGTAATGCTAAGATTATACAATTCCTTGGTGAGACCTCACCTAGAATATTGTGTACAGGTTTGGTCACCATATCTTAAAAAGGACATAGCGGCCTTAGAAAAGGTGCAGCGTAGGGCCTCAAGAATGATTCCTGGTCTTAGAGGAATGTCATACGAGGAAAGGTTATTTGAGCTAAATCTGTTCAGCCTCAAGCAAAGGAGACTGAGGGGGGACATGATCCAGGTCTATAAGATTCTAACAGGTTTGGATGCTGTTCAACCAAATAGTTACTTCAGCATTAGTTCAAATACAAGAACTCGTGGCCATAGGTGGAAATTAGCGGGAGAACATTTCAAACTGGATTTAAGGAAGCACTTCTTTACACAGCGTGTAGTCAGAGTATGGAATAGTCTTCCTGATAACGTAGTGCAAGCTGAATCCTTGGGTTCCTTTAAATCAGAGCTAGATAAGATTTTAACAACTCTGAGCTATTAGTTAAGTTCTCCCCAAGCGAGCTCGATGGGCCGAATGGCCTCCTCTCGTTTGTATAGTTCTTATGTTCTTATAAAACAAGAAGAGCATATACTGTACTTAACCCACCTAAGCACATTTATCAAAACAGTAATTTGTAAAGTAAGAAAATAAATGTATCCAAACAATGTGTCCTGCCCCGGTCGTCTGCTCCTTCCTTGTGCTTTAAACTCCTTATAACCCTGCATAATTAACATGCAGCCTTCCTCTGTGAAATGTGGAGATCATGCCATCAGTTAAACGGTGACTTGCACTACTGAACATGCTCCATTTATGTGAACGTGCACAAAGCCCAATTGAGTTAACATCGATGCAACAAATCAACTTATTAACTGGCGTCATAGTACTCATTAGCACCGACTGAGACAACCTAGGGCCTGTACTATGAAGCGGGGTTACTAGCTTATCGGGGTAACTTGTCGGATTTAAGGAAACAATGTGTCCTGCCCCGGTCATCTGCTCCTTCCTTGTGCCACGCCCCCTCGTTAACCCCATGTGGAATCCCAGTGTCATTAGCCCTCTGTATTTCATCCGCGTTTGTTTCCCCAGTCCGGTCATTGTATTGTCCGTCTGCATTTTGCCTGCCTTACCTGTAATTAAACTCCGTATTCCCCAATACCCTGACGTCTGCACCTTTGTCTCCTTTCTGTCCCCGTTCGGCTCAACAATATTATAATGAAACGCATTAATGGTTTATTATTAATATTAAAATAAGAAATCTTTATTTTTTAAATTTATTTTATTATAATAATAATAATAACTGTTACTGTCCATCATTGTCTAAATGTATTTTTACTGTCTAAATATATGTATTCAGCTTGTGAAAACATGCACGACGCTATCACAGCAAATGCGAAGCTGAGACTGAAGCGTTACCCTTTGTTTCCGCTGAGAGACGTGTCGTGTGACTCATTTCCCAGCGCGTACAAGTTCTCTTATGTCAGCATTCACGGTTTGACTTCTGAGAGTCAGATCGAGCTCTAGGTATTTTTTTTTTCCGAACTGGTTGGTTTGACTTTTAAGAAATCTGTTATGAGTTCGAGAACTGAGGTACCACTGTATTACTTCCCAAACATTTCAAAGCAATGCACAATTATTCAGAAAAAAAATCTTTTTGATAAAGTTTGTGTCCAAATGCAAAGATTCACCTGAAGTCGTCAAGAAGATTCCTCGATTCTGTATGCACTTCTCAGTGGTGTCTCCGTGGGGGTCCTGAAGAAACACTCAGTTGATGAGTTACACTGAAAAGAACCAAAGGAATTTGTGTCCAATGGCCTTTCTCTGGAAGACAGCAAGACCGCCTTTGTTATGGTTGTCCTGCAAAATACTACATGGATGGAGCACCAAAGTCCTTTTTCCCCCTTTCTCTTTTATTGTGGTTGATGTGACAACAGAAGAGGTGAAAAGCTCTCCTCTTCTATGTTGTTTTAACTCCAGAAGGCAGCCAGGGGGAAATTGCAAGGGAAGGGGTAAAAAAATGAGCTGCTGGGAAAAAAATCTTCCATTTCTTCTTACAGTGAATAGTAACAGGGATACAGAAATAATGGGTCAGATTTCCTGCGTTCACATGAAACTCAGGGAAGAAAAAAAAGACTCCATCTTCTATGCTATCTATTTTCCTTAAAATAATCTAGTTAAATCCAGTGATCTTCAAACACAAGTTGCTTCTTTACCTATAATGATGGGGGAGGGGGGGGGGGAAGAGACTTCTGGGATATTGGTTATGAAAATGCACTTTGCAATTAAAGCACAATAAAAAAAAACACACAAATCATGATTATACTTAATAAAGAGCAATTTGCCCTTTTGATTGGATTACAGGCAAATTATTAATAATACGACGACATAAAAGAGCTTTGCTCTTATTTACTTGAAAGCTGGAGTGATTTAAGTTATATTCTTTGTAAGCTATGCAGGCACATTAATGTCACATGTTAAAAAACTCCAACCTGTCATACTCACGTTTTAAATTTGGGATAATTTATGTAAACATATTGAATTTTTAACAATTTTGAAGAAAAAAAATACTGGCCACCACGTTCCTCCAGAATCATTATGCTGGTCTTTTATAATCTTCTTTTACACACTGCAGGTTTTAATTTAATAAATTCCTAACTAAGGGGGTAACCTGAACAATACGGGTGACACCAATTGTAAATAGATTCTGGGCCAAACGTTTCTTACGTGTTAGCTATGTTGTTAGCTAGCTAAATGTCTGCAGTAGAGATATACCGCAACAGCTTATAAGTCAGAGTAAGCGATTAGGTAAACACCAAAACGCTTTCTTTATATATATATAGGAAATTATGCGGGTGGCAATATAACCGTAAAGCAAAAGCACGAATCACATAAAACCAACAAGACTGTTTACGAGCAATTTCTTGGAGTATACGTTTGTAATCCTCAAGATACTGGAACACACAATTTATTAAAGCGTCAGCGGTCTTCCTAGTCACCACGTTGCTAAATATGGTTCGTTAACGGAAATGGTTTTAATATTAAACACGATTAAAGAAAAAGTATCCCCGCCACGTTTCATTTACCTACCTATAAATATGGGCCTACCCGGCCTAGAAGAGAACTATCTGGCTAGCGACGGTATTATATGATTTACTTCTGATTACATCGAATATACTTACACTACACATACACGTAAAATTTATGGACATTAAGCAATTAATCAGTTATCAGAAGATTACGCATAAATAATACGGCACCCACAAGAGACCAGGTCGATCACCTCGAACTCTTTCTCTTCGTCTTGTTCGTTTGTTAGCAATTTAAAACAAAGATGGCGTCCGTTCAGAGCGGAAACACTCATAGAAATTAAAGTAACTAGAATGGCAGCAAGCGACGTTTCAATAGTATCACGTGTTGTTAAATGGGCGTCATCCGTTTGTTTGAGGAATTTCTAGTCCATATAATTCTGTGGAATATTAGCGATAATATGTTCATACAACCGGGTAAATAATACGTATAACTAGTTTTATAACCAAGCTTTTTTTTCTTAATTTACAATGTTGGTCCTCCTCCGAGCGATCGGTGCTCTTTCTTTTTTTATTCACCCTAAAAACCAAAGCAGAAATTCTTATACGCATCAATTACAGCCTACCCTCGTAACACAAGTTGCGAATAGTGGTGGAAATCATCACTCTTTATAATTATTCGATTTTTTATGTCAAAACAGCTAAATTCAGTGTCCAAATGAAGAATACGATCACCTGTTACTAACGTTTTTGTTAGTATATTTAAAGTTCATTATAAGTATACTTATTGAGACTAAATTGGCCCACTTTTAGTTTATTAAAGTATACACTCACCTAAAGGATTATTAGGAACACCTGTTCAATTTCTCATTAATGCAATCACATGGCAGTTGCTTCAATGCATTTAGGGGTGTGGTCCTGGTCAAGACAATCTCCTGAACTCCAAACTGAATGTCAGAATGGGAAAGAAAGGTGTTTTAAGCAATTTTGAGCGTGGCATGGTTGTTGGTGGCAGACGGGCCGGTCTGAGTATTTCACAATCTGCTCAGTTACTGGGATTTTCACGCACAACCATTTCTAGGGTTTACAAAGAATGGTGTGCAAAGGGAAAAACATCCAGTATGCGGCAGTCCTGTGGGCGAAAATGCCTTGTTGATGCTAGAGGTCAGAGGAGAATGGGCCGACTGATTCAAGCTGATAGAAGAGCAACTTTGACTGAAATAACCACTCGTTACAACCGAGGTATGCAGCAAAGAATTTGTGAAGCCACAACACGCACAACCTTGAGGCGGATGGGCTACAACAGCAGAAGACCCCACCGGGTACCACTCATCTCCACTACAAATAGGAAAAAGAGGCTACAATTTGCACGAGCTCACCAAAATTGGACAGTTGAAGACTGGAAAAATGTTGCCTGGTCTGATGAGTCTCGATTTCTGTTGAGACATTCAAATGGTAGAGTCAGGCGTAAACAGAATGAGAACATGGATCCATCATGCCTTGTTACCACTGTGCAGGCTGGTGGTGGTGGTGTAATGGTGTGGGGGATGTTTTCTTGGCACACTTTAGGCCCCTTAGTGCCAAATGGGCATCGTTTAAATGCCACGGCCTACCTGAGCATTGTTTCTGACCATGTCCATCCCTTTATGACCACCATGTACCCATCCTCTGATGGCTACTTCCAGCAAGATAATGCACCATGTCACAAAGCTCAAATAATTTCAAATTGGTTTCTTGAACATGACAATGAGTTCACTGTACTAAAATGGCCCCCACAGTCACCAGATCTCAACCCAATAGAGCATCTTTGGGATGTGGTGGAACGGGAGCTTCGTGCCCTGGATATGCATCCCACAAATCTCCATCAACTGCAAGATGCTATCCTATCAATATGGGCCAAAATTTCTAAAGAATGCTTTCAGCACCTTGTTGAATCAATGCCACGTAGAATTAAGGCAGTTCTGAAGGCGAAAGGGGGTCAAACACCGTATTAGTATGGTGTTCCTAATAATCCTTTAGGTGAGTGTATATATTGCTGAGAAATCTCAAGAATACGTATAGACATGGCTGAAAGGCATCAACGGCATCAAAGGCACGGTTTTTCTAATAATGGTGAAATGGCACCGGAATATCGTGTATTGATTGCGGCCCTGAATGGTGAGGTTAACCAGTTTTTGCTTGATATGATAAATGATTTAAATTCACCAAATACCCCTGTGTCTATCGATGTGGAAATGGCTGACGGCCACGTGGCCGTGCCTGGTGCTAGGGGTGACAACAGACTGGACACAGATATTCTGAACTGCATCAGATGCTAGCAGAACTGAATGGCGAGCACCCGGGTGAATTTAACTCCATCTTACAAAACTTATTCAATGATTTAAATGATGATGGGGCAGCAGAGGTGGAACCAGAAATTATGGATGTTGATAATGGGGTACAACAAGGTGGGGGTGCCGCTGATGGTGATGTAAATTTTAATGTAATACACAGGCTGCAGTTTAACAACACTGAAATAAGGCAGTGTTTTCATTTTGATGGAATTGAGCATGATGATATAGTAGACGTTTACAGGTCTGTGATACAGACATTCCAAAATTTGGTGGACAGAGTGAACGCTTTAGTGGGGCCTGGGGATATCATACAGGTGGAACTGCAGGGGGCTTCAGTAACCAATAACACAGCTATACATGTTCAAGGCGAGATCGATCTAAATGATCTGCTATCGATGGTAGACAACCTTTCACAGAGCAATGCCGAGGTTTTCACCGATGAAACGCTGGAGCTGGTCGTTCAGATTGTTCATAATCGAAATGGTGGTGCCGCAACCCGACAGAAATTAACAAAGCTTTTAAAGTCTGACATTCTGCAAAAGAAGCTCAGATGGCTTATCGTTTCTGAAAACTCTGACAATAATCTATGCTTTGCTTACTGTGTAATCCGCCTCTTAAACCCCGACATGCCACATGAGGGTGCGGAGATAGAAGCTAAGCGTTTGCAGGAAGCGGTCAGTCTAACTGAGTCAGATATGGTCTCATTCTCAAATATAGCAGAGTTTGAGCAAATGCTTGGAGTCAAAATTGTGGTGTGGTACCGCTGTGACAAGTCTGACATTTTTAAGAAATTTCAGACAAAACCCGAGCCTTGTGATAAAACAATCTTTCTGTACCTTCAAGATCAACATTATTTTGGCATAAAAAGCTTGAAGGCGTTTTTTGGGGTATCACACGTCTGTGATTATTGTTACGCTGCATTCAATGTTAAAACAGAGCACAAATGCAAGTATCACTGCAATGTACTGTATGTCTCAGCCCCGAGTGCCATAAGCACACCACAACGCACATCCATTGTGAGGACATTGTGAGCCATCAGTGCATTATCAAGCCAGTAGTGCCTGAGAACTTGACAGAGAGGTATGTGTTTTATGATTTTGAATGTAGACTAGATGAGGGGGTGCACATCGCTAATTACATCTGCTGTATTGACTTTGCGGGCAATTGCTGGATTTTTTAAGAAGTACCGCAACTGTAAATACAAGGTATACATTCATAGTGCACAACTCTAAAGGCTATGACAATTACCTGCTTATGAAATATTTAGTTGAAAATGGCATCACCCCACACATTATCACGCAGGGCAGTAAACTGCTCTGTGTGACAGACGAGGACTTTAAGCAAAGATACATTGACTCACTTTGCTTTCTGCCTATGAAGCTGAGTGCATTCCCTGCAGCTCTGGGTTTTGAGAGCGAAAAGAAAGGCGATTTCCCCCATTTTTGGAACACCGTAGAAAATCAAAATTACATCGGACCCTACCCACCACCTGAGGCATACGGTGTGCAAACCATGATGGAAAAGGAAAAGAGAGAGTTTATGACATGGCACAGCACTGTTGTTGGGGGTGTGTTTGATTTTAGGAAAGAAATGGCAGAGTACTGTAAAAATGATGTTGTCATCTTAAGAGAGGGCTGTCTCAGATTCAGGAGTGAAATCATCAACAGCTGTAATCTCGACCCTTTCCAATGTGTCACCATAGCCTCAGTGTGCATGAAACAGTTTTGCATGAGTTTTTTGCCTGAAAATACAGTCGCACTAACCACTCCAGATAATTACATCAAACGTCAAAAAGCATACTCAACGTCGTCCATTCAATGGCTGGAATACATAGCCCATCGCAAAAAACTAGAGACTCAGCACGCGCTGTGTAGAGGGGAGGTGAAATCGATGGGGTGCGTACGGCATACAAATTTGCAGGGTGTTTTTTTCACGGGTGCCCAGAATGCTTTGATTCACACAAAGTGAATACTGTAACAAAACTGCGTTTTGGGGACATGCATCAGCAGTTTCAGGACAAGATCTTTGCCCTTAAAAACACATACAACCTCAATGTATATGTTATTTGGGAACACCAGTGGGATAAATTGAAGGCTGAAAAGGCTGATGTACAGGCATTCTTGAGGGAATTTGACTTTCCAGAGCACATCGATCCTCGGGACGCTCTGTTTGGTGGCAGAACTAACGCCTTGCAACTGCACTATAAAGCACAGAGTGATGAACGCATAAATTACTATGACTTTACTAGCCTTTACCCCTCAGTCAACAAGTTTAATGAGTACCCGGTAGGCCACCCTGTAATCATTTACAGTGATTTTGACAGCGTTGAAAACTATTTTGGGTTGATCAAAGCCAAGGTTTACCCACCGAGAGGCCTTTACCTACCGGTTTTGCCTTACAGGTGTGGTGGTAAACTCATGTTCACACTTTGCAGAACATGCTGTGAAACCGAGATGCAGGGGGTCTGTAATCATTCAGATGAGCAGAGAGCTCTGACCTGCACGTGGTGCAGTGTCGAAATCAACAAGGCTGTTGAAAAGGGCTACAAAGTCGTAAAGATTTATGAGGTCTGGCATTTCCCTGACCGGACAGTAGGGTTGCAAAATTCCTGGAATTTTCAAAGATGGAAACTTTCCATGGGAATTAACGGGAATTAATGGGAATAAACAGGAATTAACGGGAATAAACTGGGAATTTTCAAAATTGAAGGTTGGCTCTTCTTAGGGAACTTAAATATAGTTGAGCAAAGTATATTTTAGCATAATATTGACAAAAACAAACAAATGCAATTCAAATACACTTGAATATCCATGCCATTCCTTAATCACATGTACAGAGCACATGCTTGCTGCATGGCTATTGAGACCACCTACTGGCACTGTGCATGCCTCCATCACATGTACACATGGACCACACTTTTGAGCCTGAAGGACAAAGAGTATTGAAGGCACACATTTGAGCCTGTGGACTTAACAAGTGAGGTAAGTTTTGATGATATTATGGGAAAATATATTCATTAAATGTTTAAATTGTGAATATCACATAAAATGTATTAATCTGGTAGATAGCAATCTGATAAGATGCTAAATAAAATGCTAGCATCTGTTAGATGCTAAATAAGCCATAGCTAGTATAACATAAAGAAGATGCTAGCTTCCTCATTTGGCTGTTTTGTTTTGAAGATCATTCCAGGGGCTTGTTCTTCGTACGTCGCTAACTCAGTTAGCTGGATTTGATTGTTGACGATTTGGCATGATCTTGGATTGTTTGGTTCTTTGAAGCTCATCCTGGACTTGCTGTCATAGCAACAGGTGCGCAAGCTTAAACCTGCTCGGGAGCAGGCTTATTTCATGTAAACAGGGTTTAGGCTGCTCTCCTGGCGGGTTATGATTGGTTGAAATGGCGAGGTCACATGTGATTGGTTAAAGAGCACGACTGATTATATTTATGCTTGGAAATAATATATTCCCAGTTAGTTCTCCTAAATTCCCATTAATTTCCATAATTCCCATTATTTCCATGGAAAGTTTCCAATATGGAATATTTCCAAAATTCCCAAGCTTAACTTACCATGGAAATTTACCGGAAACTTTCCGGAAATTTACCGGAAATTTTCCGCCCCTTTGCAACCCTACCGGACAGACACACTTTTTGCTGACTATATTAATACCCATTTAAAGGGAAAACAGGAGGCTTCCGGCTATCCCTCTTGGGGAAAGAGTGCTGAGGATAAAGAGAGATACATCCAGACTTACTTTGAGAAGGAGGGCATCTGTTTGAACCCAGAGAACATCAGGTAACAAAGTGAAACGCCAAATTTCCAAACTGTTTTTAAACAGCCATAGGGGAAAGTTTGGTCAGAGAATAAATCAGGCGAGCACAACGCTCATCAAAGATCCCGATGAGTTTCTCACGTTCATTTTTTCAAAGCTGGTCAATGTGTCTCACTTTTCCTTTCTGAATGATAATGTGGCGATGGTCCAATGGTGCAACATAAAGGGCTACCCTAGCATTCCGTGGCACGTCAATGTTTTTATTGCCGCTTTCACTACCACGTATGCTAGGCTTGAGCTGTACAATCTCATGGACCGCTTGGGACGGCGCACGCTGTATCATGATACAGACTTGGTCATTTTTGTCAGCAAGCCGGGTGACTGGGCGCCCCCTCTGGGCGATTTTCTCGGTGAACTAACAAGTGAGCTGGACCCAGATGATCACATTGTGGAATTTGTCTCAGGGTGACCCAAAACTTATGGGTACAGAACGGCAAAGGGCAAAACAAGCATGAAAGTGAAGGGAATAATGTTGCATAACACCAATTCAAAATTGGTTAAAATTGCGTCTCTCAGGATTAGTTCAGGACTACGTAGGTAACCCACGTGACCCCCCTAGAGAGATCAAGACATCCATGCAGCAGATTGTGCAGGATAAAAGGGGTTTCCTTTTGAAAAATAAGACAGTCAGCAAGTGTTTCAAGGTTGTGTACACTAAGCAGCAGCTTCAGTCTGACTACACGACCTTACCTTACGGACACTAGTGAAGGGTTCAACTTCAGCATCTGTTCTCTTGTATTATATTGGGACTGAGTAACTCTGGCAAGTCATATTTCATTAAAAGACTGTTGGAAAATGTGGAATTATCCAGAGTTCCTGAAAATGTTGTATGGTGCTATTCTTGCTGGCAACCGTTGTATGATGAATTGCTGTGCAAAATAAAGAACATTAAATTTGTGGAAGGAATTCCGGAGTCTCTGTGTGACGATGAACTTTTGCCTCCAAATAAAATTAACTTAATCATCATTGACGATCTTAGGGAAAAAGCCAGCGACAATAACGAAGTCGAAAAAGCTTTCACCAAGTACACGTATCACAGAAATCTGAATGTTATATATTTGGTGCAGAATCTCTTCTTCCAAGGTAAGAAAAGTCGGACCATCAAATTAATGACAATTACATCGTATTATTTAAAAACCGCAGAGATAAATTACAGATGAGTGTATTGGCATGTCAGATGTACAATTCAAAAATTTTTCTAGAAGCTTTAAAGGACGCCACAAAAGTGCCTTACGGGTACTGTTCGTGGATTTAAAAGCCGTGACATCTGAGGACTGTAGACTCGGATCTGGATTGCACCCACCAGAGTGGCCTGTCGCTTACGTTCTCAAGAAAAAATATTAACGATGTTGGCTCGTATAAAAAGAAACTGGAGTGTCCTGAAAGCTGTATTTGATAGTAACGCTAGACAGAGAAAGAAAATTGGACATTAGTAGGCCTGGGAGGGGAGGCATATTAGGTCTGTTATGTCTTAGGCCTTAGGCCAGAAGAGATTGTTTTGAATACTATGTGACCTCGCTTTGTGATAGCTGCCTGCAGTTGGCTCCGCAGAAGCTCGGACCTTGGAGAGGCAGACAGTGGAGCAAAGGGGGGGGGAGAAACCACTTGCAGGAAGAGACTCGAAGCCGCCCCAACTGGTGCACAAAGAGTTATAGCTTATTAAAGTAGTTGTAGTAGTCAATATAATATGTTATGCAAATCATACTAATCATATGTTAACCATGTATTTTCAGTGATTCAGGGACAATACGTCAATGTGTTAATCATTAATCAATGGAACACCCAAACATTAACAGTGATTCAATGTCATATGATTAATATCTATATACATATCTCAAGTAGAGTCTAGAAGCTGAGGCTGTCTCCAGTAAGTTGCGTAAAATGGGTGGACTTTACTTTGCTACCAAGGTGAACCAATGGAGCAGGAGAATTGTGATTGTTATACGTTTCAGCTTAGTTTGTTGATGTTTCATGACCAATCAGGACTTAGAACTCCTGGGAGTTATGGTTTATCTACTGGTTGCTCTGTGTGCTGGGGGTGACTTGGTACCAAGGGCCAGAGTGTGATGGGAGCGCTTTGCTGAACTTGCTGGAATGAAAGAGATTTTCTTTACTCACCAAACTAAGAGGTCCAGACTTTTATTCTAAGTGCTTGATTTATAATTTTTCTACCACAGTTTGGCGCCCAACGTGGGGCAGCTGAGTTCTTTGTTTGTTCCAGATGATGGGATCCTGCGATAGAAGTAGGTAAGGCGTGGAGCCTGATGGGACCAGATCCAGATGAGATTAAGGATTGGCCCAGTCCCTCGTTGAGGAACAATGGAGACCACGCTGTCCCAGACCTGAACGTTCCTGAGACTGATTTGGCCAGACCTGTTTTGGTGAGATAAAGGCTTCTCTGTTTATTCATTCTTGCTGCTGCTTTGCTTGTTGCTGAAGGTTATGTGTTTGGTAGTGTTTGAGTGTGTTATGTGAAAGTCCGCCGTGACTGAGGGGATCCAAGCACGGGGAAGGGCTGACCACGGTTAGGAAGGCCGGTGGGAGAGCGCTCATCCACCTGTTATAGGGAACGGGTGCTGTCCAAGTGGAGACCTGAGTGACCTATTACGTGGAAGAGGTGGATGCACGAGACCTTGGGAAAGTCCGTGATTTTGGTGGCGCCACTGTATATTGTGCGACGGGGCACAGGGAAGGCGGCAGGGAAGCCGTCAGGTGGCAAGGAAGCCGTCACCCGCAGGGGGTCCAGACACGACGGTGATAAGGCTTGGTACAGCAGGGGCTGAGGGCAGGGTGGTGTGTGCTCTGCGTGGTGCGGCATTGTATGGTGAAGGCTGGACAGTGAATGCATTGCATGCGGTAGCACAGCACTGCGTAACAGGCCAAGGACAGGTAAGATTCCTGTGTGAGGACAGGAACAACCTAAGACAGGCGCTGTCATAGACGCCTGGCACTGGGTTGAGGCACTGTTCGGGGTTTGGCCCACTCTTGGTCCCACGGGAGTATAAAGGTGTATGTTGATAGGGTGTCTGGGTTTTGGAGAATGTGTACAGGTATGTGGTTGTCATGATCCGCTCCGTCCGATCCTGATGTGTGCCACGCCCCCTCATTACCTCGTGTTCATTCCTGTTTGTGATCATCTGTGTCCTGTTTCATTTGATTAGTCCTGTGTATATTAGTCCGCGTCTCCCCATGTATGCCAGATTCGGCATTGTATTGTCTCGCTTTTGTCCGTGCTTGCCTGTTTTTGGTTCATTAAACCCAGTGTACCTTAAGTCCTGGCTTGCTTTCCTGCTTCCCTGCTCGCCTCCTTCGCCAAACGTGACAGAATGCCGAATCTCCGTAACAACACAACGCGGGAGACCGAGCACCACCGGCTCGGTCTCCTGCAAGACTTTGTGTTTTGGCGGTCCCAGCCCGAGGTCCAGGAGGACCCCGTGGCCCTGCAGCTGGCTAACCAGGGTACGGACCTGCTCGGGAGGGAGCGCCCAGCCGGGCAGGAATACCCGCTGACGAGGGCACGGAAATGCCTTCGCCGCCTGAGCCAGCGCCTTATGAGCAGCCGAGAGAGGCGGAGCAGAGAGCTGGCGGAAGCAGCTCCAACGCTCTACCTAGGAGCCTGCTCTCTGTTCCCCGCCTGGGACGACCCCACCACTACCCGCCCGGCCAGCTCCCAGCCGGAGAAGCCACCTCCGATGGAGGCTTATAACTACCGGCCGGCGCGCCTGGGACAAGGTGGAATACGCGCCGTTAGGGACGCTATCCCTCGGGTCCCTAGATCCCTTAAAGGGATGGCGCATACGCGCTCAGCACCCCTCCTGCCTGCTCTGGACCTGTCCGATCCGGACCTGCCGGCCATGCCAGCTGCTGCTGCTGCTGCTGCTGCTGCTGCCGCCGCCGATCTGCGTGCGGTTGCGCTGCCTGCTGCTGCCGCCGATCTGCGCGCGGCTGCGCTGCCTGCTGCTGCCTGCTGCTGCCGCCGATCTGCGCGCGGCTACGCTGCCTGCTGCCGATCTGCGCGCGGCTGCGCTGCCTGCTGCTGCCGCCGATCTGCGTGCGGCTGCGCTGCCTGCTGCTACCGATCTGCCTGCGGCTGCGCTGCCTGCTGCTGCCGCCGATCTGCACGCAGCCGCGCTGCCTACTGAAGCTGCCGCCGAGCTGCCCGCAGCACCGCCTGCTGCTGATGCCGCCGCTCTGCCCGCGGCACCGCCTGCTGCTGATGCCGCCGCTCTGCCCGCGGCACCGCCTGCTGCTGATGCTGCCACGCTGCCAGCAGCTCTGCCTGACCCGCCTGTCCTGCCTGACCCGCCTGTCCTGCCTGACCCGCCTGCAGTCCCTGCAGCTGCCACCGCTCTGCCTACGGCAATGCCCGAGGTGGCCGAGGTGGCGCCCCCTGCTGGCCGCGTGATGGCGGCGCCCCCTGCTGGCCGCGTGATGGCGGCGCCCGCTGCGGCGCCCGCCGAGGCGGCCCCTGCTGGCCGAGTGACTGAGGCGCCCGAGGTGCCTGCAGAGGCGCCCCCTCCTGAACTGCCTGTCTCGCCTGTCCTGCCGGCGCCTGAACTGCCTGTCTCGCCTGTCCTGCCGGCGCCTGAGCTGCCTGAGGTGGCCGCGGTTGCGCTCCCTGCTGGCCGCGTGATGGTGGCGCCCACGACGGCGCCCCCTGCTGGCCGCGTGATGGCGGCGCCCGCGACGGCGCCCCCTGCTGGCCGCACGACGGAGGTGCCCGCCGAGGCGCCCCCTGCTGGCCGCGTGATGGCGGCGCCCGCGACGGCACCCCTGCTGGCCGCACGACGGAGGTGCCCGCCGAGGTGCCCCCTGCTGGCCGCACGACGGAGGCGCCCGCCGAGGCGCCCCCTGTTGGCCAAGTAACGGCGGCCCTGCCTGAGGCCGCCTCTCCCGTCCTGCCCGCGGCTCTGCCTGAGGCCGCCTCTCCCGTCCTGCCCGCGGCCCTGCCTGAGGCCGCCTCTCCCGTCCGGCCCGCGTCCCTACATGCGGCCACACCCGCGGCTCTGGCTGCCTCGCCTGCGGCCACGCCCGCGGCTCTGGCTGCCCCGCCTGCGGCCACGCCCGCGGCTCTGACTCCCTCGCCCTTACCCCGGCAAGGGACGGGGACATAGGCGTCGGGCCCGGGTCCCGCCCGCCCTGCCCCCTGGCTCGCCCGTTCGGCCCCTGGCTGTGGCTCGGTGGCTGCCTGCGGGTCCTCCGGCTCGGGGTCAGCGGTCTCCGCCGGGTCCCTCCCTGGATCCTCGGTGCCGGTCCTTGGTCCCGCCTCCGGGTCCGTGTCGGCCGCCTCCGGGCCCCCCTGCTCTGGCTGAGCATCGGACGGCGCCTTCGCCAGCAGCGCCTCCGCCTGCCGCAGCTTCCCCCTCCTGCCTGCCTTCACTGGTGTTCCCTCCTGCTCCCTCCGTGTCCCCTCCGTCACTCCCTCGTCCCGTTCCCTTGGCCCCCGGGTGGTCCCCTCCCGTTCCCTCCTCCCTCTCCCCTGCGGCCCCTCCGGCCGCTGCCCGTCGCCCGCCTGGGCTCCCTCGGGCTCCCCTTTTTCCTCCTCCCTTTCCCTTTGTCCCGCCTGTCTCTGCTCCTCGGCCCTCTGTGTCTCCTTCGTTCACCCCTGGCCCCTTCGTGTCGCCTGTGGGTGTTCCCCCCATGTCTCCCTTCCTGGTTTGTCTGTCCGTGTTCCCCGTCCTTTGTCAGGTCCTGTCTTTCTTTTGGTCCTTGTTCTTGTTTTGTGTCTCTGTTCTGTTCCCCGCCCTTGGTTGATGTTTTTGCTTTTTGTCTTCCAGGTCCTGTTTCCTGCCCTCGTCTCGTCCGTCCCCTCCCCTTGGGGCGTGCCCGGTGTGCGCGCCTTTGGGGGGGGGTTATGTCACGATCCGCTCCATCCGATCCCGATGTGTGCCACGCCCCCTCATTACCTCGTGTTCATTCCTGTTTGTGATCATCTGTGTCCTGTTTCATTTGATTAGTCCTGTGTATATTAGTCCGCATCTCCCCATGTATGCCAGATACGGCATTGTATTGTCTCGCTATTGTCCGTGCTTGCCCGTTTTTGGTTCATTAAACCCAGTGTACCTTAAGTCCTGGCTTGCTTTCCTGCTTCCCTGCTCGCCTCCTTCGCCAAACGTGACAGTGGTAAAGGGTGTGGGGTCTCCCAGGTGCAGTATCCTCAGTGGGATAAACAATACATGGAGTTGATTTTGCTCCACACTGTCGCATGCAGGTGCTAACATTAAATGGAATGGTGGAATCCATTCTGCCCCTGATGCTGAAGAAGGGGGGGGCAGTGGGACTGATGCCACAGCATTCTGTGAAACAGGAAGACTTTCTCTACGCCGAGAATGAAGGTGGAAATGGGGGAAGACGGTTTCACAGTGACCTCAGAGGCTAAATGATTTTGGTCGAGTGGTGTCAGCTGAGCCTTTGGTGGTCCACCCCAAGTCTGACTTTCGGCCTCACAAGGCCCAGTGTCCCTTATCTAGAAAAGCAGAAGAGGGAGTGAGAGAAGTACATGCAGATCTGGTGATAAGGGGGGCTATTAAGGAAATAGCCTATTCTCCAGTTAATTCTCCTATCTTACCTGTGAAAAAGGCAAATGGTACTTGGAGGTTTGTACAGGATTTGAGGGGCGTAAATGCAGCCATACACCCCAGAGCTCCTATTGTACCCAATCCAATTATGATTCAGGCTTCCATACCAGCGGAGGCTAAATGGTTCTCTGTCATTGACTTGGCTAATGCTTTCTTTTCTATCCCAGTAGATCCAGATTCCCAGTACTGGTTCGCCTTCACCTTTCAGGGGAAGAGGTGGACCTGGACAGTGATGCCCCAGGGCTCACTGTCCTGCCCATACCTAGCGTGTATGGGCAGGAGCTGGCAAAAAATTTGGAGGGGTTTACTGCGCCTGGGGGTAGTACACTGGTACAGTATGTGGATGATTTGTTGCTTTGCTCTCACACTCGTGAGTCCTGTAAACAGGACAGGACAGCCGCTGGAGCATGTAGAACGTATAGTTCCACCTTGTTTTTACATCTGTTATGAGCGTGTGCTGGGGGAGGTTCAACTGTGTTTGCAGCTCATGTAGTCTGCTGCTGGCTTTGCTTGAGTGATGAACATGGCCAGATATGCTCCTGGCTTTGGAGAGAAGGGATGTCCCAACCCTGTCCTTCTCCAGTGCTTTGATCACCACCAAGTGAAGCATATGGGACACGCAATGGATGTGCCCATATTCAGTCAAAGCTTTCACCATGTTTGCTGCATTATCTGAAACAACAAACCGTATTGTGACAGACTGACCAACAGACTCTTAACACTCTCTCATCTTTTCCTTAAGGCAGCACAGAATGTTGTTTGATGTGTGCTCAATGTCCAGCACACCAACATTTAGCAGCCCTGCTTTCCTCTGTACTGAAGCTTCCCCTACACGTTCACACCAGTGCCCAGTAAGACAGAGATATGCATGTGCGTTGTGATTGCTGGTCCAGAGATCTGTAGTGAGGTTGATGACACCTCCTTCAGCTGCCTTAAGTGACTGGACCATCTCCCCTCTCATTGCCTCATACAGCTTAGGCACTACAGTCCGACTGGAATAGTGCCTCGAAGGTATGTTATACTTGGGCTCTAAAAAGCCAACAAGTGTCTTGAAGCCTCTCCTCTCCACCACAGAGAAAGGTTCAAGATCAGTGCAGATCATTTTACCAATCATCTCTGCAATTTGTTTTGACCGGGGATGGTTTGCTGAGAATGGCTGCTTTGCTGCAAATGCAGTGAGTATTGGTGAAGAGGAAGATGAATGTGAGCCCTTAGCAGCACCCAGCTGAACACCAGTGACCCGAGAAGGAAGAGGAGAGGAGGAGGAGGTGGCTGATACAGTGGGCTTTCTCATGTGATGAACATATAGCAGATGGTTATGTAGAGATGTTGTGTTGTAATGTTTTGCATCTCTACCTCTGCTTAGCTTGGACTTGAAAAGCTTGCAAATGGCTTTGGAGGGATCATTTTCAGAAAGAGTGAAAGAGTTCCACACTGCAGAAGTCCTCTTGATCTTTAGTGGAGGAGGACCTCCATCCCCAGATGCAATATTGGTCTCAGTGGGGGAAAGGTGGGTGCTACTGCCAATGTTTTCATTGTCACTGATTTGACCCTCGCTGTCCTGCAAGGTTAAGCAAACTCTGACCGGTGGTGCAGTGTCAGCTGAAGTACTCTCTGTATCACTCATTATTCTGTATCACTGATCATGAGAGAGAGAGGGGGGGGGGGGAGAGTGTGTGTGTGTGTGTGTGTTTGTGTGTGTAGCTTAATTTGTAATATTATTTATACCACGACTACCTTTATTTTTTTTTTATAAAATACAGCAAGAAAGTGTCACTCAGTGCGTGAAGTCAAAAAACTGGTTAGAGCCAGCAGACGGTTAAAAAAAAAAAAAAACTCCGATGACCGGCAGAGAGAGGGAGAGAGAGTGTGTGTGTGTGTGTGTAGCTAATTAATTTGTAATATAGTTTTATACCACTACTTCCTTTTTTCCTGTTCCACTGGAATCTGGCAATGTTTCAATTACTTTCCCCAGTAAGAAAGTATCAGACACTCAGTGCGTGAAGTAAAAAAAAACTGGTTAGAGCCAGCTGACGGTTTAAAAAAGAAAAAAAAATCTCCGACAGGCAGAGACGCGAGTCACATTCTACCAAGCACCACGTCTGAACAAACCCCACGTTTACCAAAACTCTACTGGTTAATAAGTAAGTACTACAAACCAAAGTAAAAAACAAACCTGAAGCTGAAGAAACCCTAAACGTTAACGGAAAAATCCCGCGAACCTGAGTGACTGAGGGAGAGACAGAGAGAGAGAGCGCGCTGTTCTCTTCTCTTCTCAGTGTTCTGTGTTCTGAGTGAGCAGAGCGGGACACAGCAACACAATAAATCTGTATGTGTGTAGGGGAGGGGCGCTGTGACTAGTCTATCACAGAACGCAGACACAGTCAGCTACCCAATGAGAATTTTTATTCAATCCGAGCACAGATATTGACTCGTATTACTCGTATGATACTCGTACTCGTCAAAAGTGCTTTATCCGTACCGGATACTCGTTTCAGCCAAGTATCCGGCTCAACTCTAGTTAGGGCTGACAGACAGGCTGATGTGGACGCCCGAAGCTGAAGACGCCCTGATTGATTTAAAATAGGCGTTAATGTCAGCCCCAGCTTTGGGGGTGCCTGACTATAGAAAGCCATTTGTGCAATGTGTGGATGGAAAAAAAAAAGGGTTCATGACTTCAGTTCTAACTCAGTATCACGGGGGAAGGTGCAAACCGGTTGCATACTACTCAAAGCGTTTGGACTCAGTGGCTTGAGCATTACCCCCCTTTCTTCGAGTGGTGGCTGCAGCAGCTGAGGCAGTGATGGCAAGTGCGGATCTAGTGCAGTTGCATCCACTGACACTTCGAGTTCCCCATGCGGTGCACACGATCCTAACACAGGCCAGGACATCTCATTTGATGCACGCGCGATCGGTGCATTATCAGAATATTTTGCTTACACTGGCAAATGTGACTGTGGAAAGATGCTCTGCTTTGATTCCAGCGACCCTTCTTCCCACGGGGGACGGGGAGCCGCATGATTGTTTGCAGGTCATTAACTGTGTGTGCAGACCTAGGCTGGATCTGACTGACATCCCACTGGAAGGAGGAAACATCCTGTTTGTTGATGGGAGTTCTTTGCGGCTGGAGGATGGATCGCCAGCGACCTCCTATGCCGTGGTGCTGCAAGATGGATCACTTGTGGACGGAGGGCAGCTGCCTAGACATTGGTCCACACAGGCAGCTGAGCTGTTTGCACTGCAAAAGGCCTGCAAACTGGCTGAAGGACAGAAAGTCACTATCTACACAGACTCAAGATACGCCTTCGGGGTGTGTCATAATCATGGTGCATTGTGGAAGCAGAGAAGTTTTTGCACCAGCACTGGAAAACCCATTCGGCATCATCAGTTAGTGGAACAATTGTAGGACGCTCTCATGCTACCTGAACAGGTGGCAATAGTGAAGTGCCAGGCCCACACAAAGCGGACTGATGAAATCAGTCAGGGGAATGACCTCGTAGACCAGTGGGCTAAAAGTTTAGTTTAAGACTCCACTGGGTTTGGGAATAAGGCTTTGCTAGTGAAGGATGTTGATAAACTATGCGCTGATAATGACCTTGTTTTGATTCAAACAGGTGCAACAGAGGGTGAGCTCCGCGGATGGAAACGGAGCGGAGTACGGTGTGATGGGGATGGCGTGTGGTGACATTCCGAGACTAACCGACCTTATCTTCTTAGATCCGCGTATCCAGGGGTGGCCAAAGCCGTTCTTGGCCTGGATCATGTGTCTCGTGATGGAATGGTGGCAGCTGTGACTCGGGTGTGGCATGCCCCTGGGTTTGCCGCAGCTGCTGCCCAATTCTGCGAGAGGTATATAGTGTGCATGAAATTCAATGTGGGGAAGGGCATTCCAACCAACCCTGCAGTAACCCCGAGTCCTTGGATGATCTGGATGCTGCAGAATATGAAATAATCCAGTTCAGTCAAAGACATTTTGGAGAAGAAATCAAGGTTCTGCAGGAAGGCAGACAGCTTAATCGCATCATTCAGTTGTTCAATCTGGATTCTGTTCTTCTAGATAGCACTTTGAAAGTAGGCGGAAGACTTAGCAAATCTGCCATGCCAGAAAATGTTAAACATTCAGTAATTCTTTCTAAGCATAGTAAAGTTGCCACACTGATCTTGAGAGACATATATCAAAGAACCTGCCATTGTGGACGCAGTTATGTCTTGGCACAACTGAGATGCAGGTACTGGATTCCACAAGCTAATTCTGCAATTCGAAAAATAATCAATAAATGTACAGTGTGCTGTAGGATTAATGGAAAGGTTGGTGAGCAAAGAATGGCAGACTTACCTGAAGATCGCCTCTTGCCAGACAAACCTCCTTTCACAAACACTGGCGTTGATTACTTTGGGCTGTTTGAGGTCAAGCGAGGCCGGGGTACAGTTAAAAGATACGGGGTGATGTTCATTTACCTCACTCTTAGAGCTGTGCACATTGAAGTAGTGGACAGCCTCGACATGGACTCCTCCATTAATGCAATTCCGCGTTTTATATGCAGGAGAGGTCAAGTCACCATCATGAGGTCAGATAATGGCAAAAATTTTGTGGCGACTGAAAGAGAGTTAAGGGAAGCTATCCAACAGCTGGATAATGACAAGATTGAAAGAGCCTTGCAACCAAAGGGAATAAAAGGGATATTCAACAGCCCAGCCGCTTCCCACCAAGGTGAGGTTTGGGAAAGACAAATTCGGACAGTGCGAAGAATCCTTAGTTCTCTATTGAAAGAGCAAACGGTGAATGATGATTGTCTTCAGACAATAATGTGCGAGATCGAAAGCATCATCAATGGCAGGCCACTCATAAATGTCTCAGATGATGTGAACGACATTGAACCTTTAACACCTAATCACGTATTGCTGCTGAAGTATCAGACCATCATGCCTTCAGGAATCTTCAACAAAGATGACACATACGCAAGAAGAAAATGGAAACAGGTCCAATATCATGCGGATTTATTCTGGACCAGATGGACACGCGAATATCTTCAGGAGCGCCAGAAATGGTTGAAACCTAGAAGAAACTTCATGATTGGAGATGTTGTACTACTAGTGGGCAGTTCTTCCCCACGCAACTCCTGGGTCATGGGGAAAGTAATTGAAACATTGCCAGATTCCAGTGGAACAGTGAGAAGAGTGAAAATAAAGACCAGGATCAGTACACTGGAAAGACCTGTGAATAAACTGTGCCTGCTGGAAGAATCAACATCGGAAGAGTGAAGGTCAGAAATTATGAACATCATAAGTAGTTTGGTTCATAACGTTTTTTGTAATTGTTTAGTCTTCCTGCCTAACCAATTAGGGGCCAGGTAATGTATGAGCCAAACAGGATTCAATTATTTTGAGTAATAATTTAAATTTAAAAAGGGGTAAAAATACTATTTATTTAATTTCATCAGAATGTATAGATCAGGGGTCTCCAACTCCAGTCCTGGAGAGCTACTTATCCAGTAGGTTTTCTGTCCCACTTGGATTCTGATGAGTCACACCTGTTCCTGATATTTACCTGATAACAGGTGTAACTCATCAGAAGCCAGGTAGGAATGGATGAACGATATACACTCACCTAAAGGATTATTAGGAACACCATACTAATATGGTGTTTGACCGCCTTTCGCCTTCAGAACTGCCTTAAGTCTACGTGGCATTGATTCAACAAGGTGCTGAAAGCATTCTTTAGAAATGTTGGCCCATATTGATAGGACAGCATCTTGCAGTTGATGGAAATTTGTGGGATGCACATCCAGGGCACGAAGCTCCCGTTCCACCACATCCCAAAGATGCTCTATTGGGTTGAGATCTGGTGACTGTGGGGGCCATTTTAGCACAGTGAGCTCATTGTCATGTTCAAGAAACCAATTTGAAATGATTCGAGCTTTGTGACATGGTGCATTATCCTGCTGGAAGTAGCCATCAGAGGATGGGTACATGCTGGTCATAAAGGGATGGACATGGTCAGAAACAATGCTCAGGTAGGCCGTGGCATTTAAACGATGCCCAATTGGCACTAAGGGGCCTAAAGTGTGCCAAGAAAGCATCCCCCACACCATTACACCACCACCACCAGCCTGCACAGTGGTAACAAGGCATGATGGATCCATGTTCTCAATCTGTTTAAGCCAAATTCTGACTCTACCATTTGAATGTCTCAAGAGAAATCGAGACTCATCAGACCAGGCAACATTTTTCCAGTCTTCAACTGTCCAATTTTGGTGAGCTCGTGCAAATTGTAGCCTCTTTTTCCTATTTGTAGTGGAGATGAGTGGTACCCGTTGGGGTCTTCTGCTGTTGTAGCCCATCCGCCCCAAGGTTGTGCGTGTTGTGGCTTCACAAATGCTTTGCTGCATACCTCGGTTGTAACGAGTGGTTATTTCAGTCAAAGTTGCTCTTCTATCAGCTTGAATCAGTCGGCCCATTCTCCTCTGACCTCTAGCATCAACAAGGCATTTTCGCCCACAGGACTGCCGCATACTGGATGTTTTTCCCTTTGCACACCATTCTTTGTAAACCCTAGAAAAGGTTGTGGGTGAAAATCCCAGTAACTGAGCAGATTGTGAAATACTCAGACCGGCCCGTCTGGCACCAACAACCATGCCACGCTCAAAATTGCTTAAATCACCTTTCTTTCCCATTCTGACATTCAGTTTGGAGTTCAGGAGATTGTCTTGACCAGGACCACACCCCTAAATGCATTGAAGCAACTGCCATGTGATTGGTTGATTAGATAATTGCATTAATGAGAAATTGAACAGGTGTTCCTAATAATCCTTTAGGTGAGTGTAGATCGACCAAATGAGTCGGAAAGCCTGTAAAATGAGAGCAATGTTTCTTTCCACCGCAGAATAAACGCTGCTGATGGAGCTGAATGAAAAATACAAAGATGAAATCGTTAAAAAAAAGGCAATACTGTGGCCATAAACACAGCCATGGAGTTGGCTTGGCAATGAATTGCAGACAGACTAAATGCATAAGTTACGTAAATGTTAAAAGTGCTTAGTACAGTGGCATGGTGGTACAGTGGTTATGCTGTCGCCTAATGCGAAAGTTGCTGGTTTGATCCCCATAGACAACGGGGAACCTTCTGGGTTGATTTCACCTGTCATTATTAGGCCTACTGTATAATATTATTTGATCTCCGTAAAATATTTTAAATCGCATCCGTGTGAAATGTTCTGCACAAATAACCATATGTTGTCTTTGCTATTTTAGTAGTAAACTTTCAAAGTAGACAGTGACTAAAAATATCTTCCTGATCATATTATTTTAACAGGTTTGTTTTCCAGTTACAGTCATTGCATTTCATGTTTCACCTTTGTAATATGCGTAGCTTTTATTTTAGAGTAAAATACCATTTTAACGGACTTCAAGGGACCTGGCAAAACAGTCCGTTACATCCACACTGTAAAATATAATTTGTTGTTTCAACTTAAAAATATCAGGTAAAGGGCTGCCTTAAAATTTTAAGTTAAGTCAAGAAATAGAGTTTGTTCTTATAACTCAACCAATTGTTATCCTAATGAAAAATCACATGTTGTCTAAACTTTTGTCTTAGTTTAGTTGACTAAGGTTTGTTAGTCAGTTCAACTGCTTTAATAGTCATTTTTACTTGGGAAAACTATTTAAGCTAAATTAAAATAATCAATTGTTTAAACTCTTGTTCTAATTTAGTTGACTTGGGTTTCTTAGTTAATTCAAATGTTTTAGTGGTTCTCTCAACTTAGGAATCTATTTTAGCTTAACTTATTAAGTTGATTAAGGTTTATTAAGGTAGCTGTGTGAACTTTATAAATAAAATCAAACTGATTTAAAGGTTGATTGACTTGATGTAAAGATGTTCACTACACAAAAAAATAAGTTGAGCTTTCCACCATCCATTTCAGCAAAAAAATCCTGTTACGTTTATCTTAGATCCCATGTTTAAATGTCTACATTCATTTAAATTAATTTTATGTTGTTTACACTTCAGAACCCCCCACCCACAGATTTAATTAAAATGTATCTGATGCATGAAGTTTGTTTTAAGAACATAGCAAGACAATTACCCATTAACATCCAACATCAAACATTTATTGCTCCATCTTACTCCTCTGACAAACAAAATCAGAAAATCAGTGACTTGCAAGTTTGATTAAAATCTGACCCAGGAGCATTTAACAATTCTTGTGAATTGTTGACAATTGGACAACAGAACACTATGACATGAGATCAGTTTTTCAACAAGATGAGCTAGAACTGCTGCATTAAAATTAAAGTCCCCTATTATATTTTTGTTCACAAATAAGTTTCAAAACATGAGTAATTGTCTAAACTGAAATGTAAATGTGACGTACCGCGTCGTCCGTCTCGTTCAAGCCCTGTGTGTCGCCACGCCCACCTTGTTCCCTCTTGTAATTATCCAAATGTGATCACCTGTGAGGCGATGCCGCTCGCCAGTCCTGTGCCTTGTCTTGTGTATTTTAGTCTGCGCCAGCGTATGTCCCGGCAGATACGGCATTGTTATTGATGTCTCCAAGTCGGTGTTTTTGTCTAATAAACCCTCGTTCCCGTCCCTTCGCCATGCTTTGGTTTTGTTCGCCCTACACGCACCGGCGTACGTTACAGAATGCCGCATTCTGTGACGTTCGCCGGTGCGAGCAGGACGAACAGAGCGGAAGCAAGTCCAAAGTGACGGGAACGAGGGTTTATTAGACAAAAACAATGTTACAAATCCATTTCTTGCTTTGAACAAAGATCATGTTCATTAATAATAAAGCATGTCTTCAATTGCAGAATGTGAACAACAATTTAAATACATGCTAATTGTGCTAAATATTGGCTGTGCTCTGAATAAAATGTGACTGAGAATGCATGAAATGTGCAAACTGGAGCTACACTACCGTAGCAGAATGTAACTCCACAGACAATGCTTCTTTAATCAGTAACAGTTCCCCTTATATTAAACTGCATGAAAAACGAACATATAGACGTAGCTGGATTGGTTGCATAACTGGCATTGAATGACAACATCCACCTTTACCCAGCTGTCCAATGACTGGGCCAGTGACTTAATTGTTTAAACAGTCCAGGGTCGAAGACATTTCACCAAAGTATTGCCCCCCCAACAGCTGTAGCAGCCGCTGTAATCACTTAAATATCCTAATATGTCTGCCATTACAAATATACAGTGTGTGAGAAATCCAATGCAAAGCTGTAGGGAACAGTACAGCAGCACAATGTCAAAGACCCTGGTGAAGACATGAATAAACACAATAAACGAACAATACCCATAGTAGTTTATCAGGTAGTTTCTCTGAAAACCAGACTAAATCCAGTCTCACAGATCTCGTAATAATACATTTGCTGGCATCTATAGTGAGCAGGGAGTTAACCCCTTGAGTTAAGGCTGAAAGTCTTGATTTAAAATCCACTGTGGTACTGTAATTATAGAATTAACTAGAATTAATAAGAAACAATGCTCACCTCCACAGTCTTGAAAATGTGTGAGGGATCTTCCTTGAGAAAATGAGGAAGGCCCAGCAGAAGAACTGTCCTCTTCCTTTGTGTAGAGCTCTGGTCAAAGAATTGAAAAACAAAACAAAAAATGTTTTAAACAGTGTTTATGAAACACCTAGACAGCTCCAAATAAACAGCTTTTTGCTTTTTCATTTCATTTCATCAATATATGAGTATCAGTGGAGATAACTGGGTCAGTTACACCTGTCTTTTAATGTTTTAATATCTTATAATTTGAATCAGGCTGATCAGCACATTAAAGTAGAATATGATATCAAATCTAACACCAATATACTGTACACAGATTCTGTAAAAGTTACCACACTAAATGTCCAATTGTGAAATATTACTACAGCTTTCTTTGAATGAGTTCATCACTTAAAATGGATAACCTAAAACTTAGACAAACGGAGAACATTTAGCAGTTGAACACTTACATCATCATCTAGGCATTTTATGAGCCTAGTTAGCCCTGCTATGCCGCTCTTGGTTTTGTACAGCTCAAGGAACCTCTCCAGATATTGGTCAAGCCCAGCAAAGAGGGAGCCTTTCAGGTCAACAGATGTAAGACGGGCAAATTCAGCTTCAACCTGAGCAATGGAAGAAGAGGGGTGGGGGGTACAGGCAGAATTTAATAAAAAAATGCTTTAAGATCTAAATTTAAGCAAACATCATCTGAGGCCCATTAGACAAAATACACACACAAAAGCAAAACAACCACAAAGATGCATTTTACCTGCCGTTCAGAGAACAAGGCTGGCCATCTTTCTTTGACTTGTGCCACCAGAGGTTCATCCTCAACAATCTCTTTTCTCCGTAAAGAGAATGTGTTGAACATCATTTCATCAATTTGCCTCCAGTCAACCTTTCTTTTCTTCATCTCACTGACCAAGACTGATCTCTCTATGTCAAGATCATGTTGGGTTTTCCCCTCTGGAAAACCTGGTAGAAAATTTACCTCTGACTTTTTGGCCCGCTTCAGTTTTTTTGACCCAGTTTGACTAGAGGTACGTGTGTTTACTTTGAGTTCAGGACATCCAGCCACTCGCAGCCTCTGTCTGAAGTTACCCATTTTGAACTTTAAATTTCCAACAGTACCACCCATTGACAGACCCTGGTTCCTTGAGACAAGGATGCTTGTTGATGAGAGCCTGGGCCACACAATCATATTCGTCACGTGTTGGGTAGGGGTTGTGGACATACATGGCTTCTGCCAGCTTCTCCAAGATATCCGATTTCATGTCCTTCGATATGTCAAGTAAGGATCCATCTTTGTGGTAGGTTTCATTTCCTTGCTTCAGTTTTAACTCAACATCAAAAGAAAAGGCAGGAATAACAAATGGCTGAGGCAGCTGACGAGTTTGGCCACCACTGCTGCCCTCCTCAAGAGTTGATGACAGGCTTGCTGTGTCTAGAGTGGAGTCTGTGTTGTAGGTTGTAAAAGTCTTCGTGTACACCTTCAATGTTGCTTTCTCTTTAGGAAGTTCTGATATGCTACTCAGATTGCACAGTTCATTATCAAATTCAGGGTCTTGATATTGAACCACAAGGTCCCCCTCCAATCCAAGTTTCGTCTTCAGAAGTATATGGAAGTTTTCAACAGTTTCAGGCAAGTTGTCGATGGTAACCTTTCTTATGTCATCTTCACTCAGGATGATGCGCAGCAGCATGATGAATCGCTTCCAACAAGAAAAACAGAAATAAAGTGTGAATAGCACGAATACATTTTCACAGGAGATGCTAAGAAAAAAAATATATATCAACCATTCACATACGACTACTGACTTTTTTGGCAGCCATCTATGTACTGTATATAAAAAAAGAGCTTTACCATTATTAAAAATAGGAGAATTGTGTAAATTGTAAATAATGCATTTAACAAGCTGGAAAAGTTACAAAACATTGAACCAGTGTTAATTTTGACAGCACATTTTGATTTAGCTATAGTCAGTGTTTTGACTAAAACATCATTTAGTTTTAGACTATAATATTTCTATAATATATATTTCTTTCCAAGCTCCTTAGACTACGATGACATGCCACAAAAACAAATTACCTTAATGTACAAGAAATGCCTTTGGTGACACCAGGAGTCTGCCCCGTACAGTGTATGCTGACAATGGGATGTAGTGGTTAAGCTCTTCAGGTTCAGCTACCATCAGTTGAGCAGTATTCCTTTCGCAGAGTTCGTAACATCTGAGGTGCTCCACATACCAAGCTGAGAAAGATTCCAAAACAAAAAATGGCTTGTTGCATACAAGCAGCACATGAACAATTTTAGAAAAATCAGGAAGTCCACTTGTGCTTCCAAATGAGACAAACATTCCTGTGGTGTATTGTGTCCCATGTATGTATGCTGTTGTAGCCAGTGACACACTTCTCAGAGTTGTAAATTTCTTCTCCATCACTTGCATGACAGAGGAAGCTAGCATGTCCACAGAAACATTTGATGCTCCCTTAACTTCCACTCTTGGTTTAAACAGGGTAGTCATGTCCAAGTGGTATGCCAGCATAAGCTGGTGTCTAAGAGACAAAGTCAGTAGAATGTTTTTGAAATTATTGACATCACGAACCACTTTCTTGAAAAAGCTATGTTTAGCTTCAAAACGAATTGTCCAAAAGTCAACCAGTGGCCCAAAGCAGCGGATCAAATGAGGGTAGTGCTCCAGGAAATGGTGTTTAGGTTTAAGTTTCTGTCCTGGAAACACACTTTGCAAAAGTCTCCTGTGTTCACTTATTTTAGCATCAAGATAGCACAGGCTTTCCTCAGTAAAAGTGGAGGATGCTAAAAGTTCCACAATGTCTTTCAGTTCCAGAATTACACACCAAGCATCATTATTTTCAGGTACAACGTCACCAATGAGCAGAGGTAGCAACCTCAACAGAGTCCAGTTCTCATGGCCATTACCCCCAATAGTTTCACAGACAAGTATTTTTTCTGTAATTTTCTGTGGACAGTTAGTTTTGTCAGAAAATTTATAGGGAAAGCGTTGAATGGCAGTATTCAAATAATCTAATGTAAAGTATTTCTGTCCAATCAAAGTTTTCAAACACAAACAGAGCTCCCAAGGTACAATACCTTCTAAAACATCATGCAAAAAGTCAGGGGGAAACCCAGTTCCCCAGACAGAAGTGGGTTCTCCTTGAAATATGAGCCATCAAATGAGCTGTTGTACTGGCCAGGTTTTGATCCTGTATTGTCTTTTTCTAAAACTTTGTCAATAATATCCCCCTTATTTAACAACTCCTGCAGAGTTTTTAGAACCGGAACATAAACAAAGGTTTTCTTTGATGCTAAATCTAAGATATATTCAACTGGGTCTATAACGCCAAATTTTTCTCTGAAATAGGACAACCTTTTTTGTTCTGATCCTAAACACCCACTCTCTGAAATGGAGCAAAGAGGACTGAGGCTGTTCAAGGAATCAGTTACCAAAGTAATAGTGTCGTCATCAATGTTACCATTGTGCTGCCTTAAAACCCTTTTCACTGTATTCCTATTTAGATCACCTATCAAAATGCCAATTTCATGAAACTCATTGATTATTTCCTGGGTAGCTAATTTGGAAACATGCAATATTGCTTGCATGCGCAGAAGTAAAGATGCAAGCTTTTCCTGAATTTTGTAAGTGGTATCATGGTGTTCTACTTCACTGCCACAATTATCTTGAAGTGGCACATGGCCATCACTGTGAGTATCTTCTGACTGCAAATCAACATTTACTTCAGATCCAAATTCTGCAAATTCATTTTCTTGGACAATAAGCTCTGTCTTGAAATCTTTTATAGTAGAATGAGGGTGAAAACGACTCTTATGTGATGTAAAACTGGAGTAAAGGTGTGATTTAAAAGAACACTGATTAAAAGGGCAAGTAACAATTTCCCTATTCCTCAGATGTTTACCTTGATGAGCAATATACTGCTTTAGTCCAACTGCCTGATTAAAGCTACACAGCAGGCATTTTACTTTAAAGCCAGCAAGTCCATTACATACTCCTTCTGTGACCCCATGATCTCTTAAATGGACCTGCAAGGCTTTTTTAGATCTGAAATACTGTGCACAGTCGGTGTATATGCAGGGTAGTGGACAGCTTCTTCCGTAATGTCTGTGACTGTTACTGTAATGTTCAATGATTCTCTTGCGATTTCCACAAAAAAAAGTACAAAATTTGCAAGTCCACCTCATTCAAAAGACAGAAACAGATGTGACCATCTAGACCTGTGAAAATAAATTAATGAAAAACCTTTAGTTATGGGTGCTATTACAAACACAGTAGCATAAAAAGTGTTCTCCATTGCTTTTGTTAATGAATTATTTGTTGGTAGCATCTCTCAATACTTAGGTTATGCCACCTGCATGTGATCATCAATCGCCCAATATTACTTCTTCATAAGAACATAAGAACTATACAAACGAGAGGAGGCCATTCGGCCCATCAAGCTCGCTTGGGGAGAACTTAACTAATAGCTCAGAGTTGTTAAAATCTTATCTAGCTCTGATTTAAAGGAACCCAAGGATTCCGCTTGCACTACGTTATCAGGAAGACTATTCCATACTGTAACTATACATGCTGCGTAAAGAAGAAGTACCTTGACACTACAGTGCTTTATTCTACAGAGCTATTAAATTACAATATAGTCTGTGGTGTTTCCAGTATGAAAAAAAGGAACTTACCATTTCACTCTATTGGCAAAAATAAATGGCCAGCACCTAGTTTGGCTTCACAGACCTAAAATAAAATAAAAACATATCAGATATATATAACCCAAAGGAAGAATATCCATCAATGTTCTGGGCCAAGATAAGAGTACGAAAGTTTTCCACCTTCAAACAAAAGAAAACAGACTTCTGTCTGAAAAATAAGAACAGGACAGTATGGAAATGAATAGTCAATATGAGCTGGTAGGTGTTAGCCAGCATAAGATAAACACTGAACTCTCTCATAAAAACTAATATAATGCTGGGTTGCAGACCATATTTTGTCTCACTCCTCAGTGCACTCTTGCAGCTCAGCACACAGCAGTAAATAGCAGCTTAAGTGATTATATAGGGACAAAGAGATGACAACAAGCACAACAGTCCTACCAAAAAAATGTTCTTTTAGTCAGTCAGTTACTGGAAATATTGCCAAACTAAACCTCCACCAAAATATAACAGGCTGTGAAGTTAAAAGACATGTACAAGTACACAGGCAATATGACATAAGCCATATTAATTAGCAGAGTTAGCTTGCTAATATCGCAACAGTTGTTGAATGTGCAACCTTAAAACTAGCGGCACAACACTTTTCATTTGGTCCGTGCAACATTAAACCCATAAAAAGGACATATATCAGTTTATTAGGTTAAGTTTGGTCATGGCGCACAAGCTGGACCATGTCGGCTAAAGTTACATTAGTTAAAGCAAATGTTTCGGTAAAAGAGAAAAACACACATCATGCCATAAATTTAAAAACGTATTCCAAATTTTGTAGCTACTTTTGTTATAGTTATAACCGATGTTACTCACATTGAAAGCAGATTTCAATGGAGACGATTAGTAAATGTCCAAGCAACGTGAGCTTGTCTTTAACCGCCAATTCCCCATAATGCACCTCGATAGCAGTCACGTGAAGCAATTTTGAACCCTGCAGTGCTCAACTTCACCACATTGTCAAGTTCACATAAGTTTCTGATTTAGCTGGACATGAGTTTTCAAGTTAGCTTTTTTTGATGTAATTGGGACGTTTTTAACTTATAATTCTATGTTATAACAACAACTTCAGTCATCTATTGTCATACTGACATGGAATAATATGTTAAAACAACAAACATCTAGAATTACATTTTACAGTGCAGAGTTGCTGTATGCCCATAACACAGCTACAGGACACCACTTACTCATGCCAGACCTCAGCAGACACACTTGTGGTATAGATTATTATATTGTACATGTAGTAATCCAACTGTACCTTACCAGATGCGTGACTATTAATAATCCCGACTACGTACGTATCTGCGCTGGATATCACCGGTACGCCACACGCCTTGTAGGCGGAACTGCATGTCCGTTATAGCCAAACAGAACTACAGCTAAAAGCGGCCCTGGGGACCAAATTGTTTATCCATTATAAGCGAGTCCGCTATATCCGATGCTTTTTCTGCATGTTCTTAAAGGCGCACGGCCGGGACCAGTGGACCTTGTCTGTTATAGACGATAATCCGTTATAAGCGAGTCCACTATAACGGAATTTTACTGTAATTATTTTGGAATTAATTGGAATGCTAAGACATGATTTTATAGGCTTTATTATATTGATTATGTAGCAATCTCAGCTCTGTTCTCCATATTATGGAAGTATCACGCAGAGGATTACTTCCGAAAAGATGGTTTTTATTCTCTGCTTTCTTGTCTTGCTTTTACTCACAGCACTGACTATGTATACAGGGTTCCATTTTTTCATATATTTTTTATGTATTTTTTAATATATAATATACAAGACTCATTCTGCCACTAACTCAAACAAAATCATGTCATTTTGGTACACCTTACAGATTAACAAAAAAATTTAATCAGATAATGTCAAATATAATGTCAGATGAGGACATATAATTCAACAGATTACATGACATGAATAGTAAGATCGCAGAATTTCGTCCGATGGAACAATCTTTTGGGAATCTGTTCCCACATGTCGGACGTTCTTTGAGACAATGCTAAACTAAGCGAGACAGTTAGCCTGGTCCGGACCAGGTTTGTTCACAGGTATAAATTACCATGGTAATTCAGCAGGGATTCATTTAAGACACGTTGATGGAACGGAACTCTCACTTAAATAAGACTGACTTGTCGAAATAAGTCAGACTTTCCCTTAATCCTGCTTCATGGAATACCCCCCTGTTGTCAGCAAAGAGTCTGTCTTAAACAGTCATTTCCAATTTCTCTGATTAATTGGTATGTGCGCATACTTTTGGTCACAGGGAAGTTTGGAATGCATAACATAAATTTGCATCAGACTGGTGTATAGATGTGCACTGTTCAAGCACAGAATATGACTATAAGATTTCCCTAAACAAGGCAGAAATTGCTTAGGAAAGGCTGTAAGTTGAAAAGGTTTGTAAACACCATTTTAAACACTATTATATTTTATTTGATTTATTATTTATTTGTTGCATTTTATTTGATTTATTATTTATTTGAACTTATTTACACATTTTCTAATGATTCATACAAGATAACTATAATTGAAAATGCTGTAAAGTTCTTTGTAATAATGAATAACAATTAGAAATTGCATAGCAATGAAATGAATGTTGACTGTTGAGTGGTAAATTTACTATATATACTGAAAAAATACAAAACATTTCAAATTTTGGGTTTAGATAATTTGGGATAATATTGAAAGGAAACGGTTTCCTTTATAAGTCTTGTAATTTTCATACTTATTTGTGAAAATATTTGATGTCAGAATATATAAAAAGCAGAAAACATCATATTGAGATTTTAAAAAGAAATTTTCTGGGGACAAAAATGGGCAGTATCATTTTCATGTTTTCTTTCATGTTTGTTATTAAGAAGTGTGAGGATTTACAGAGATCTTTTAGTTCAGAGCAGTCAAACTCAAAATGATTCTGCAATCCCCTTAAAATGTTTTAACTGTATACATGTTAGTCACTGACGTATACTGAGTGAACTTCATTACATTTTACAAGGTGTCAGGACTACTTGTCTCCTCTACGGCCATGTGCAGCACTTGCAGCTGTCACTGAAAACTGTGCCAGGACCACAATTTCTGTAATAAGTTCTGCCTCCTGCACAATCATAGAAGCAGTTGGCCTCTTCTTCATTTGGATATAAACCATCAGGTTTGCCAGCACAAAAGCCAGTTCCTGGCTCGTGGGTTGTTGTTGTGGTGGTGGTTGTGCTAGTAGTGGTTCTGATTGTTGTCATTCCAGGTTTTAAGGTAGTGGTTGGTGGTAAGGGAGGTAGTTCTGCATTTGGAAAAAAAAGCAAGGTGAAGAAATACATTGTTTCATTTGTTGTTTTGATATTTGCATTTTATTTAACCCTTTCATGCATCAAAAGATTTTGTAAACACCATCATATTTCATAAGCAATATGTTGCTTCTTTCAGAAAATATATGAAATAATTCTTGACTGTGCTTTTCCATGGATCTAGTGGTTACCATCTTGTTACATCATGTTTACCTAATGTAACTCTAAAAGTGCAGAAACCATGCATTAAAGGGTTAAATTCATTTTAAAGAGTAAAAAGCACCTATGATTGCTCTGTGTTTCTCATCTTTAGTTTTAAAAATGTTGTACTACTGCTTAAAACAGTCATTTGATTAGAGATTTACCAATGTCAAGAAGTTTGTGTAAGTGGTTCATAAGTGGATAGTTCCCCTGACCACAAAACTGTCCAGCAAAGTCATCCAGGTCCAGGGCCCAAACAAATGCCCCTCCAAAATTGTTTTCCTTCAGATAGTGTACCTAAAAATGGGGCCAGGATTGGAGAAAACCCTTAGCACTTATTCTTAAATACTTGGGGAAAAAATGCAGTGATTTAACTGTTGATTTTTCATCCATTAATCAATTACCTTGATAGCAAAGCTCTCCTGTGTGTCAAATCCCACCCACTCATTTCCTTTGCTGGCATATGGTACCTTCTGATCTGCAATCCATTCAATGGTGGTTCCTTGTAAGAAAGTACATATCTATAGAAAAGTTTTTATATTAGACATAAAAATGCACCTTCAAAGCAACTGAAAACAAAAATTAGAAGACTGATGATATTGTATAAGTCTCAGTTATAATGCCAGTTTCTTGCTTACTTCATAGTAGGACCAGAAGCCAGCTTCACGAGTATAGGGTCCAGCTGAAGCAGGCCCACTAGCTGGAGAACCAACACCATTAGATGGTGATGTCAAACGGAATGTGCGTCCATATGTGGCGAAACCCATCCTGAGTTTCTCTTCAGGGGTACCATTGTCCTTCCAGTAATTCATGGCAAAATCCTATGAGAAAGAAAAAGGAAGAACTGTACTCTTCAAAAATGTCACCATGGATTAATAAAATAATTACAAAATTCTGCAAATATTGAGTGTTTGTTTTCTTACTGTGTTAAAAAAAACTAAATCTCCTGTGTCATGCTTGCCACGGTACAAGGGGCTGTTGTGTCCTGTGAAACTTTCCCAAGTCCCATGGAAGTCATATGTCATCACATTGATGAAGTCCAAGTACCTTGAGATACACAAGTAAAGAATTGGGACAAAAAGGAACAAACAGTAATACACTTCTGTCTTTCACAGCAAAGAATCCAGTATAAGGACAAAAGTATTGGCCATTACACCTACAAGAACACCTACAAGAACTTTTATGACATCCCACTATAAATCCATAGGCATCAATGTGGAGTTGGTCCCCTCTTTACAGCTATAACAGCTGCCATGTTTCTGGGAAAGCTTTCCACAACATTTTGGAGTGTGTTTGTAGGAATTTTTGCCCATTCATCCAGATGAGGTACTGATGTTGTACATGAAGGCCTGGTTCTCAGTCTCCGTTCTAGTTCATCCCAAAATGTTGGTATGGGGTTGAGGTCAGGGCTCTTTTATGGACCTTGCTTTGTGCGCTGGGGCAGTCAGGCTAGAAGAGAAAAAAGCCTTCCCCTAACTGTTCCCATAATGTTTGAACTGTCCAACATGTCTTGGTGTGCTGAAACATTAAGAGTTCCTTCCACTGGAACTAAGGGGCCTAGCCTAACCCCTGAAAAACAACCCCATACCATAATCCTTCCTCTATCAAACTTTACAGCTGACACAATGCAGTTGTGGCATCCTATGACAGTACAATGCCTGAATTCACTCAGGTCTGCAGAACAAACCATCCTTTCACAAATGTTTGTAAACCTGACTACATGGCTAGGTGCTTGATTTTATACACCTGTGGCAATTGGTCTGAATGAAACACCTGAATTCAGTGGTCTGTGTCAATACCTTTGTCCATATACTGTGTGTGTATGTGTGTTTGTGTGTGTGTGTGGATTATGTTTATATTTCATTGTGGGACCAAATGACCCCTACAAAATAATAAAAACCTATTATTTTGACATTGTCGGGACCATTTCTCACATCCCCACAAAGATTTGAGAATGCAGTCAAAAAACTAAAAATGCCAAAAGTCTTGTATTTTGTTTGGTTATGGTTATAGTTATAGTTAAGGTTAGGGCTGGGTGGGGGTTAAGGTCATCATGTTGGAAGTTTTTCCCATAGAAATGAATGGAGAATCCTCACTAAGATCTAATTACAAACCTGTGTGTGTGCGTGTGTGTGTGTGTTTGTGTATGTGTGTGTATATATGCAGTGAGGTCAATAAGTATTTGATCACCCTGTGATTTTGCAAGTTCTCTTACTTAGAAATCATGGAGGGGTCTACAATTTTCAGCATAGGTGCATTTCCACTGTGAGAGACAGAATCTAAAAAGAAAAATCCGGAAATCACATTGTATGATTTTTGAACAATTTATTTGTGAATTACTGTGTCAAATAAGTATTTGATCACTTGAGTAAAAAAAAAAATAATATTTGGTACAGAAGCCTTTGTTAACAATTACAGAGGTCAAACGGTTCCTGTAGTTCTTCACCAGGTTTGCACACACTGCAGGAGGGATTTTGGCCCACTCCTCCATACAGATCTTCTCTAGATCTGTCAGGTTTCGAGGCTGTCGCTGAGCAACACAGAGTTTCAGTTCCCTCCAAAGATTTTCTATTGGATTTAGGTCTGGAGACTGGCTAGGCCACTCCAGAACCTTGATATGCTTCTTACGGAGCCACTCCTTGGTTTTCCTGGCTGTGTGCTTTGGGTCAAGTACCCAGCCACAACCCATCTTTAATGCTCTGACTGAGGGAAGGAGGTTTTTGCCCAATATGTCACAATACATGGCCCCGTTCATCCTCTCCTTAATACAGTGCAGTCGTCCTGTCCCCTGTGCAGAAAAACACCCCCAGAGCATGATGCTTCCAGCCCCATGCTTCACTGTAAGTATGGTATTATTGGGATGATACTCATCATTCTTCTTCCTCCAAACACGGCAAATGGAGTTAAGACCAAAAAGTTCTACTTTGGTCTCATCTGACCACAAGACTTTCTCCCATGACTCCTCTGGATCATCCAGATGGTCCCTGGCAAACTTCAGACGGGCCTGGACATGGGCTGACTTAAGCAGGGGAACCTTCCGTGCGATGCAAGATTTTAAACCATGACGTCTTAGTGTATTACTGATAGTAGCCTTGGAAACGATGGTCCCAGCTCTCTTCACGGCATTGACCAGCTCCTCCCGTGTAGTTCTGGGCTGATTCTTCACCATTCTTAGCATCATTGAAACCCCACGAGGAGAGATCTTCCGTGGGGCCCCAGTCCGAGGGACATTGACAGTCATCATTAGCCTCTTCCATTTTCTGACAATTGCTCCAACAGTTGTTTTTTTTTTACCAAGCTGCTTGGCAATTGCCCCGTAGCCCTTTCCAGCTTTGTGAAGGTCTACAATTTTGTCTCTTGTGTCTTTTGACAGCTCTTTGGTTTTGCCCATGTTGCTACTTAGACTTTGGCTGATTGTGGGGTGCACAGGTGTCTTTATGACCTCAAACAGGTGCTACTAATTTAGAATCATGAGCAGAGTGTAGCTGGACTATTTAAAAGCAAAATAACAGGTCTTTGAGGGTCAGAAATCTGGCTGATATGCAAGTGATCAAATACTTATTTGACACAGTAATTCACAAATAAATTGTTAAAAAATCATACAATGTGATTTCCGGATTTTTTTTTTTAGATTCTGTCTCTCACAGTGGAAATGCACCTATGCTGAAAATTGTAGACTCCTCCATGATTTCTAAGTAAGAGAACTTGCAAAATCACAGGGTGATCAAATACTTATTGACCTCACTGTAGATGGAGCCATGCACCGCAATGTTTCAGTCAACGACGCATGGTAGTCCCATAAGATTGTAACATTGCTGAAAAATTCCCTTTGCCTAGTGATGTCGTAGTAAGAACATAAGAACATAAGAACTATACAAACGAGAGGAGGCCATTTGGCCCATCGAGCTCGCTTGGGGAGAACTTAACTAATAGCTCAGAGTTGTTAAAATCTTATATAGCTCTGATTTAAAGGAACCCAAGGATTCAGCTTGCACTATATTATCAGGAAGACTATGCCATACTCTGACTACACGCTGTGTAAAGAAGTGCTTCCTTAAATCCAGTTTGAAATGTTCTCCCGCTAATTTCCACCTATGGCCACGAGTTCTTGTATTTGAACTAATGCTGAAGTAACTATTTGGTTGAACAGCATCCAAACCTGTTAGAATCTTATAGACCTGGATCATGTCCCCCCTCAGTCTCCTTTGCTTGAGGCTGAACAGATTTAACTCAACTAACCTTTCCTCGTATGACATTCCTCTAAGACCAGGAATCATTCTTGTGGCCCTATGCTGCACCTTTTCTAAGGCCGCAAAGTCCTTTTTAAGATATGGTGACCAAACCTGCACACAATATTCTAGGTGAGGTCTCACCAAGGAATTGTATAATCTTAGCATTACCTCCCTTGACTTAAACTCCACACATCTGGAGATATACCCCAACATCCTATTGGCCTTTTTTATTGCTTCCCCGCACTGGCGAGAATGAGACATGGAAGCATCAACATACACACCAAGGTCTTTTTCATAATCAGCTACCTTTACTTCAGTAGGTCCCATAAAATACCTGTACTTTATATTTCTGCTCCCTACATGGAGTACCTTACATTTGTCTATGTTAAATTTCATCTGCCAGGTATCGGCCAAGTAACTAATTAAATCAAGATCCCGCTGTAGCTGCTGAGCCGCTAGTTCAGTATCTGCTACACCACCCACCTTGGTGTCATCTGCAAATTTCACCAGTTTACTGTATATATTGGTGTCTATATCATTTATGTAAATTGGGAACAATAGTGGTCCTAAAATTGAACCCTGCGGTACCCCACTATGAACGCAGGCCCACTGTGACATTGTGCCTCTTATAACTACTCGCTGCTTCCTATCTGTTAACCAGTTATCAATCCAGGTTGCTACAGTTCGCTTTGAGTTTAAGTGAGCCTCTTGTGGGGGACAACATCAAAAGCCTTTTGGAAATCTAAGTAGATGACATCATAGGCCTTCTTATCATCAACTTCCTGAGTAGCTTCCTCAAAAAACTCCAACAGATTTGTTAAACAGGATCTACCTCTCCTAAATCCATGCTGGCTATCCCTCAAAATGTTATTTGAGTCCAGGTAATCTACCATTTTCTCTTTGATTATAGCCTCCATAACTTTACCAGTTATACAAGTTAGACTGATTGGCCTATAGTTTGACAAATTACTTCTATCTGGTATACTGGTGTAAACCAACCTACTGTGCTGCTAGGCGTATTTAGTAAATACAGTTATGTATGTACTATATACACATTGTATAGCACATATAATTATGTACAGGACATAATACTTGATAACCATGCAACTGGTTTATGTATTTACTATACTGTACCTTTTATCATTATATTAGATAGCACTCTTTCAACTTATAAAAAGTATTTACTGTAGCCTAGGTGTGTAGTAGGCTATGCCATCTAGGTTTGCTTAAATACATTTTATGATGTTTGCACAATGATGAAATCATTTAACAACACATTCCTAAGAAGTATTCCCATTGTTAAGCAATGTATCACTGTTTATCTGAAGATCTAAAGACAAAATTATTTAAACCCAGACTTACTTAGCGATCTCAGCAATTTCATAGCCAGCATCGATTGTGCCTTTTCCAGCGGCCACTGCAGCTGTGACCAGTAATCTACGACGTCCTGTTTCTTTGCTCTCAACCTCATAAGCCTCAAGAAGCTCCTACATACCAAAAGATTATTAATCAGTATTTTCTATTTTGCATAGTATAATCATATTTAATAAAGAACCACAGATGATATCTGACCTTGCATAGGAGTGTGAACCTCTGTTTGTCCTCTGTGGGGCTCCCTCGAGAACCAGGGTACTCCCAATCAATGTCCAAGCCGTCAAAGCCATAAGTGCGTAGAAAACTAATAGATGACTGTATAAACTTCTGACGGTTGGCCGGTGTGGATACCATGATGGAGAACCTGGAAGGAGCTGTAATACTTAGTCCTCAACAAAAATAAAACTTTAAGTCTATGCACTCCTGATCTAAGGTTTGCCACATATATTATTATTAGCTTTCCAGTATGAAATTTAGTGCATAAATATTTTTGCAAGCACTATCACAACTTGTAGAATAAATTGTGACTTACTGGTAGGAGCCAAAGTTCCAGCCACCAACAGCTAAAAGAGTTCTCAGATGGGGATTTCTGTAGTGGAGAATTCAATACTTTTTGAAGTCTTACAGTTCACTTTTGACTTAGAGTAAACGTATCATACTTTCATTAAGATTTATTATATAAAGACAAATATATGCACATACATACAACATGCAAGTTAGTATGCATACTTGTGCTTTAGCTCGTTGAAGGACTTGTAGAGACTCTCATCATTCCATTCATATGTGACAAGCTCATTTGCATGGTTAATCATAGAGAAGGCATATATCAGATGAGTACACAGGAAAGGGTCTACATTGGCAGGAAGGTACTTCCCAGTTCCAGGTCTGTACTGGGACCAATTGGTGAAGTAACACACCATATCTCTGGCATACCCTGAAATTATAATAATTTGAATAAGAATAAAAAATGAAATAAGAAATACTAAGCTTTTAAAATATATGTGTATTTTATTCACATGTGAATTAATGCTAGGAAGTCCATACAATACTCAACCCCAAAGAATTATAAAGAGATAGGTATAAAAAAAATACTGCTTATTAATAGAGAATTCAAATTCAAAATATATTTTTTTTAAGACACTTTAGAATAAGATTTAGAAAATGCACATAGTAGTTTCCTTTGAGTTCTATAGGCAGTGTCTTATGAATGAAATTATTATTTTTATATATTTCATTTTAATCCTCAGTCACTCACCCAATTGAGAGAGCAAAAGACACAAGCCTAAATTGGAAAGAAAAGCTTGTTAATGCTGAGCAACTCTTTTTGCATCAGCAAGGAAAAGTATTAGTTCTAGAATACTTTGGCATTGTACTGTACAAATTACCTGTTAAAGTGGTGATCTTCATCATTTTGTTGTTGATGATCTTTCTCTTTTCTCTTTGATATTTTTCTTTTTACTACTGTATGAAAATAACAGTGAGTACACAGTTATGTAATTATACAACCACATAGAAAAAAATCGATACATATTAATTTATTAAAATCCATACTTTGACATACAAAAATTAATGTTACTCAGTTAATGAGTATCTGAAAGTTTGTCTTACCTTATAGGCTTAAGGTTTCAGAGACCTTTCATCTGTAGAGATACCACAGTATATATAGAGGCCAAGATTAAAAAAAAAGTTGAAAAGGCCAACCCAGTGTAAAGAATGCTCATTGAAATTTATATGAACATGATTAGATAAGGTTAGCAAAAAAGATAATAACAGCTGTTTATTGCTATAAGATCCATTTTACACAAGCTGACATAAACTCTGTTAGCAATGAGGTCAGAAAGAACAGTATTGTCCTGAAAAGCTCTGCTTGGTATCACTAGGGTTCCAGTATATCACCTTTAGTCACAACTTTTTATTGTGCCTGTAGTTGTATAGGTTATGAAGCAGTGGCAGAAAAGACAACTTTTAAAAAGACATTCACAGAAAGATCATATTTAAACAAAATTTTCAGTTTGTTTAAAGTGAAACCTTTGTTCCTGTAGTATTTCCTATGCTTTTACTTGAACTTGAGCAGATAAAATGTTTCTATATACCTCAGAATTCATTGTGCGACTACCATCAGCATTTACATCATCAAGGAAGATAAGTGTGCCAGTACCTGTGGCAGCCATATATGCACAAACCACAACACCCCCACCACCATGTTTTACAGATGAAGTGGTATGCTTTGGGTCTTGGGAACTTTCTGTCTCCACACTTTCCTTGTGCCATAACTTTGGCACAGGTTGATCGTAGTCTCATCTGTTCATAAGTTCTTTTTCCAGAATCCTGCAGGCTCTTTTAAGTACTTTCTCTCAAACTGTAATCTGGCCATTGTGTTTTTGTGGTTAACTAGTGATTTGCATCTTGCAGTGTAGCCTCTGTGTTTTTGTTCATGTGACATTGTTCAAGTCTTCTGCAGATATTAGTCTCTGACAAAGGCACACCCACCTCCTGAAGACTGTTTCTGATCTGTTGGACAGTTGTTTGGGGATTTCCCTTTACCATAGTGAGGATTCTTTTGTCATCACAAGTGGAGGTCTTCCTTGGCCTACCAGTCCCTTTGCGATAACTGAGCTCACCAGTGCATTCTTTATCCTTAATGATATTCAGACTGTTTTAAGGTGTTTTAAAATGTTCAAATGAAAGGCAATAGGGCTGTTATTTTTCTATATCTCACAATTTAGATTCCTTACCAGGCTACAGACAATTCAGCACTTTTGCCAGCTGATCACTCCTTGCCCCAAGAGCACCTGGCTGCAGACCTTCACTGTGGAGTCACTTCCGCTGCAGTCTCCACTCCCAGGACATGTCCAATGTCAGTACAGGAAATAACAAGGTGTGACTCCACCCCCTTCAATAGCGGAGAGTGAGCTGATGAACAGCGGTAAGTGCCTGATTTTCATTATCCACAGAAAGTAAATTAATGTAGCCTTCATTAATAATAGCCTACAAATTACCGAATGTCTGTCAGTTTAGGTTGTCGTTTTAAAACTTTCGCCGACGACGGCTAACATTAGCACCTTAATTTCTAGTTACTAATGTAACCGGTGATTGACGGTGGTTACGTCACCCACGGGTCCGGTGTTGAGTTGCAGTGCACGAGCGGCTGGTTAGAGGGTAATGGTCTGGTGTTTCCGTGACATTTATGCGAGCGACTGGGATCGTGGTGAGCGGGTGGTTGTCTTGTGTCGGGCTGCAGTGTAAGGTATTAAGCGATGGTGGTTAAATGGCGTGGCAATGTGTTTTTTTTCTCTTTTTGGTATATAATAATTACCGATCTTACCGATCCAGATGATGGGGGCGTGTCTGGGTTTATGCCGAAGCCCACGTAGGACGCAGGTGGATACACTACGAAACACAATGTACTTAAAATGTGCTTAACTCTACCTTAATTTACCCCTGAAAACACACCAAACCCCTTAATTTGAATTAAGTGGGCGTTAATTTGTGAAACAGACCCCTTAATTTTACCTTAAAATTAGATTTAAGACATGACTGTGAAATCCCTTAATCTTAAATTTAAGGTGTTAATTCAGGGTGTTGTATTACTAAGGGGTAATTAAGGACACTATTAAGTAGAGTTAATTCTTAAAGTGTGAAACTATGCTTGTAAAGATTCAGGTGTAATACTCCAAGTTTGTGCTGACATTAAGTGTCATAATAAAGGTTATTTATATGGTTTATAATCTAAACTGATATGCATAATTATGAACTTTGATACAGTGCCAAATGGAGATTATTGTAAAATTACTGAAATATTGTATTAGAGTTATTTCCTTAAAAATAATGTCTTACTAGTCACTGGGTATAAAAGTTAGTAAATTGGGAAGGTTATATTTACACTACTTCACTTAGAAACCATTTTTAGTGCCATTTTTCCATCTACCAAGTGCTCCGCATATGTACGACTTTTGCAGCATTCTGTGTGTAAATAAATAGAAAGTAAATATTGAAGTATTATAAATACAACATCTGACACAAAATTGTCAGAGTGCAAAATTCTCCAAATGCAATGAATAGTTGATTGCATGATCCAGTCTATTTTTTATTTTCATTTTCATTCAGCAATGAAACTATAATTTTCATCTTTTAAATGTCTGATTTTTCATGTAAATTTTATATGTCTGCATGCATTTCATATTATGTAGTAAATGTTCATTCATAAAACATGAGTGCCCTTTGAAGGTCATCACCATTTTCTTAGATTTTTTCTGAAATTTTTATTGCACATTTGATTTTGCAAAATAACACTGACTTCCAGCTTTAGACAGATGACAAATTGATTAAATGGTTAAGAACAGATGCTATTTGACTACAACCAATCATAATTAGGTGCTGATAACTGTAATTTTCCATCAACAATTCTTAAGTATACAGTGTACTATGAACAGTGTAACTGTCAGGTCCGGTGCACGAACGGGTAGCGGGGAAGGAGACTCGGGAGACGTGAATCCAAAAACGAGCTTTTATTTATAGAACGTGGAGCAGCACAAGACAAACGTCAATGACAGACCTGGGGAAACAGACTTGAATGCGGACTGAAATACACAAGACAAGCCGAAATAACAGGAAACAGGTGATCACAATCGGGGCAGTACAAGTGGTTAATGAGGGGGCGTGGCACACACGAGGATCGTACGAGCAGGTCATGACAGTAATATATACAAAGCAGTAACAAATTCAAACATGACAAAATTGAAAATGAGCACATATTTGACTGCTTACTGTACTTATATTTTCAAAACATTAGACAGTTAACCTATTTACAGACATGTGACTCCAGCCACTGTGGCTTCCCAGGGACAGGCACATTCAGGAAATAAATTTTGTCATCCTCAAATGCTACGAACAAAGGTGCTGACAATGATGACATTTGGATAAAATCCTGTCCCACCTTTTCCCTTTTGCAGAAGTACATGTGTACTTCTTCATCAATTTCTGGATTTGGGAAAATGTCTACCACAGCAAATGTGTTATTTGTGTGTGCTACAAAATACTGAATTTCACCAAATGTTGCCTCTGAAACCTGCACATAGCAAGATTTCTTATTATATTTGGCCTGCCGTGCTGCAGAGAACAGTAGAGGCTGATTGCGGCCCTTCTTCTGCACTCGGAAGGTCTTGTGGCAAACCATGATTTCCATCTTCTCATTGCTGTCTGGCAGAAATTTGGTCAAGAGCATTAACTGATTTGGACTTGGATGTTGTTTTGTCCAGGTCTGGGTATTCAGGGATAGTCCATGATGATCCTCATTATGGACTGTTTCTGAACTGTAGGCAAACAATGTAAAGTCCAGGACCTAAAAATGAAAATAGATTTTTCCTACGTTTGTGCATATTCACATTTTTCCCAGTTACACCAAGCTACAATTTCATGGCTTGTAAAGTTGTACAGTGATTTGTCTGGTACACTATGGTGCTGAAAAAACACTAAGAGGGTTTACTACTAAGGCAACACTCACTATTATGAGTATATCTGTACTTTAAATCAATTAGAAATAAAATTGTTTCTGCTAAATGAGCAAATGCATTAATAAAGCATGTTTTTCATATACTAGAATTATAACCTTAACCTTACATATGACCTTCTTGCAAATACAAATACATATAATTTACCTGGTAAGTCCGCATTATTGTACTCGCCATGTCACACTTATTGAGTGCACGCCTCACAACCCAGCTGTTAGCTCTCTCAAATGGAAACATCCATGTAGACACAAGAGGTCCATTCTCTCTTACTGATTGGGGCAGGTGTAGTAGGAGGTGGGTCGTGATGTTCTATTCTTAAAACACAAAAGACACAAAACACAAAAATTAAATGGCAAAATAGAGTAATATGACAATGACAAATAGGACCTTAGTACAACTAACAATATTAATATTATATCATATTGTTCAAAGCATTGTATTCACCTGAAATGAAAGAGGCCAATCCCTCTCCATGAGGGCACAAGCTAAAGGTACAATTTCATCAAGATTCTCGAGGTCCACTTCAGTAAATGATTCAGCATAGCAACACTGAATAGCTTTCAGCCACATGAAAAGGCTACGCCGCTGTTGTTGCTCAAGCATTCCTTTCGGGCACCATTGGAAAACCCCAGAAATCTGAAACTGAAGAGCAAGAAAAAGAAAACACTCCATAAAATGTTACTACAATTTACAACATGTTTTTGCCTTGGTAGCATCAATATTCTACATACAGTAGTTTTAAATTCAGTGTTGGCAGAGACATATCAAACCGCAAGAAACAGAAAAAAGGAGGTTATAAAATTTAAGAATTATGTTGCGTAAGTTACATACCTCATGGATAGCCGATGTGTTGGGCAGATTCTGGGAGAAGACTGGTCCAGCATTGAAACTCGACCCCACTGGAGCAATGACACCAGTTGCTCTTAGATTTGCCTCCTTAAGCTCCCTTTCTGTAAGAGCAAACCTTTGAGGTGGAATTACCCGGTGGACATGGTCTGCCATCTGCCAAGAACTAATAACCTTCTTTGAATCACACAGGAAGTCCATGAGATGGGAGAATGACTGTTTGATGACATGCATACCATCTGGGTGCGATTGTCTGACCTCATTGTGATATGGCAGAGACTGCATTGGATATGGACCAAATACTCCTTCTTCTTTGGCTAACTGTGCCCTTTCAAGTTTCGTGGGTGCATTTTGATATTTAGCCCTTTGGAATACCCTCTCTTCATAGGTAGTGTTTCCAGGATGCTCTCTGGATTCTGACAGCATTGCAATCATCCCACATCTTGGATTGCACTCAGTGGTTGGGAACAGCTCCTCTTGAGATCGCAAAGGATGTGCTGTCCCCAAAAATCTCCGATTTCCAGATAAGACTGTTTTCCCAAGGCACCTGCATTTGAATCCTTGTAATTTGCACCAAGGACATGCCCTTAGCCCCATTGGTCCAACGCAATGTAGCAGTTTGCATCTGCCCATGAAATCTGTAATGAACCGTACTATTGCCACACGTAGAGGAAAATATTAATGATGGAAGGCATCATATGTAAGTCTGCCATTTGAGGAGTGAAGCTCTTGCACTAGCACTTCCATATATGGGTCAAGGCTTGGAGGCTCTTTTTTTCCCTCTCCTTCTATTACCCCACACAACATCAGATGTCCCATTTCATTCCGCATACATGCGGGCAAATTGAAAATCTTTATGTACATGGGCCAGATGCTACACTCTTTCCCAATTGTTTTGCAAGGATTTACTCCATCAGTTGCAAAACCAATTGCAATTCCTCTCTGGTCACCCTGAAACATTCCCCCAGGAGAAAACCACCTCCGCCACTCACATGTGTTTTGTATATCTATGATTAATTCAGGTTCTTCCAAACAGTGTGATTGTAGAAGTTCAGCTATTTTGGGGCTTGAATACAACCTAACTATACGAGGGATTACTGGCAGATAGCTGAATGTTTTTATTGGTAAATTCCGATCATTCAGTCGTTTGTTGCCATAAGCTGGACACTGTGCAAGGCATTTATCTTCATCCCTGAAGTAAACATAGTCACCCTTTGGGCAGACATGGTAGACAGAGAGGGGTATGAGGAAGGGATTAATGACTGAAATCATTTCACTATATGAGGAGGGCATCTTATTACCCACTGGTAACAAGAATGATTGCTCTGTGGCCAAAACTGAATTGAGTGCAGCCTTTGACATTCCAGGGTGCTCTACGAATGTCTTGAGGTGGCGACATACAGCTTGGAGGACAGTGGTACTGGATCCTTCATAAATGTTTGTTTTGTATGACCAGTGAGATGTTATAAGACTACAGTCATATGATGGGGTCACCTGGAAACAGTTTGAGGTGGAGCTCTGGGAGAAGTCTTCTGAGGTAAACTCCTGGGAGAGTTCTATTGAGTTGGCTACCTGGGAGACTTCTTCTGAAGTAGATACTGGGGAGAGCTCTTGTGAAATGGACACCTGGAAGACCTCTTTAGAACCAGACTCATGCGTGACCTCTTCAGAGTAACATGACTTAGAAACTTCTCCAGACAAAGACATGTGGAAATCTTGTTCAGACACTTGATTGGTAACTTCAGGGATGGAATCCTGTGAGTAAACCTCTTCTTCAGATGTTGAATGCTCCTCTGAGGATTCAGAATACTACAAAAACATTAAATGAAAAAAAAAAGTGTTACACACAAATTCATTCCTTAATGTTGCAGATTTTTGCTGTTGTTAATGTTTAATTGATATTGGTAAATGTTATAATTTGGAAAATTATAGCTTTGCTAATTTTCTGTTTTTGATCAATATCTGGGTAGAATTTCCAAAAAGAGAAAAAAATCTAGCAAAAACTGAAAAGAGAAGAGACACAGGATCGGGGAAAGAGGACTTTAATCGGGAGAGATATACAAGGCAAAACAGGACTTCAAACAAAGCTAAGACGTTAATGACAGAACTGGGGATACATACTGTGACGTGGACTTAAATACACAGGACTTAATAAAACAACAAGAAACAGCTGATAACATCGGGGTTTCACATGAGGTTAACGAGGGGGGCGTGGTTAACGAGGGGGGCGTGGCACATAGGAGGATCGTCCAAGCCGGGCGTGACAATACTTACTTGATGTATTGTAAAGCCCATCTCATGTAGAATAGAAATGTAGTTAGCCAAGGATACAATCTGAAGATAAAAAGCATCATGAATGGCTTCTGTTTGTGTGATGCATGGCCAAAATGAAAAGTGTAAAAACTTATAAGAACATTTTTTTTATCTTAGTAAAATCACAGATAAATTAAGACTGCACGGATGAATCAGGTCATAAACCTACCTTTCTATTCTCTTTTTTAAAGTGAGCCTTTATTGTCCTGAAAAATACATTCTTTTTCCTCCACAGACAGAACAAACACACTGGAGTCTTGACTTCTGGTGTCTCCTGTAAATTAAAATGTTTTTGTGGTCACATTTATGGCAATGTAGCTACTTAAAATTTAAACTGGCATCTTAAATGTCATTTGTTAAGACTGGGTACAAAATATATTTTTGGAGATGTAGTGGCAAAAGTGGTAGTGCAATTTTGTGCAGGGTTTTCATTTTACAGAAATTGCTTGTAAGAGTAAATATATTAATTGGTTGTAGTTGTTATTATAGTATGTCCCCAACCATCACCTGGAATCATTTGCAGGTATCTCCAGATTTTAAAACCACCAGCTGGGATTCATACAGCTGCGGTCAGTTTTTAATGTCATTACAGATGCTTTGTGGAACTGATCCGCCACAAAATTAAGAAAATTTTTGAAAAATTAAGATCCTAAGTCTTTTATTTCCTTTTGAGGAACTTGTTGGTCTTCTTCAAACCATATGTCAGTTGGACGTTTAAAATTAATAACAAAATAACATTTAAATCTGAGTTTAAAGTGAGGAAATTGGTTAACCAAAAATTCATGTTTACTAAAAACTAATATCAAGATCATGTTTAACATAAACAATAACATGGATATTGACTTGTATTAATTGTATTTTAGTACATTTAGTGGAAATAGAAAATTCATTCTTACCGTTGTTTTAATTTTGATAAGTCCATTTTTGGAGAGTGTCTTGCTTGTCTTACTGATGCAGACACAAAAGTACATAAGTCTTACATAAGTCTTGCAGAATCTCTAAGGTATCTGCTCCACAGCAACCGCAGTACCAATCAGTATCACTTTACAGATTTTATTGGTTGGCATCTGTGTCGTGATTAGTTGGAGATATTGTACTCCAGCAACAGCAGTAATATCTCCAACCAATCAAATCCCTTTGTGCCAACCAATGAAATCTGGTTATGCAAGAAGCAGCCAATCAACGTCTACGGAAATATACGGAGTAAGCCAGAAATGTTAAAAGTGTTGCTATCAGAAACGGCACCAAAGACACCAATAGGAATTAGACCGGCCCACTCAATCCTTCGTCAAAGCGACGATGACACGAAGAGATGATGGAGAGGTATGTTCACTCATTTCCACGGTCCACTAAAAATTACAGAAAAACAAAACCAAGAATTTGAATTGTCTATAACTATCAATATATGGCCATAGTTTATGAATTAAGATATGAAGTTTACTTACATAGAGCTACCAATTAGCAAGACGAAACTAAAAGCTTGCTAAAGTTAATTAGCAACCCTGACTTACTTGAATTAGTAAATCTCTGTGGTAATTTTCCTTCCAAGAGCTTTTTATTAACCCCAAACATGACTTAAACCCTTTCAATGTTCTTCATTTTGTTTTTAAGTAAGTAAGGTCTAATTATTTTTATAAAAAAATCTAAATATTAAAATTATTTTTGAACATTTGCCTGAAGTGCCGATTTTGCCCGCCCATTTCCATAACTTTCACTGGTGTCGCTTGGCTGTAGGATCGCCTCGCATATGTGTATGTGGAGCCGTACATTTACCTTAGGTCAGGGGTCGGCAACCTTTTTAAAGCAGAGAGCCATTTTTTCCTAAATATCTGAACCAATATTTACAATGAGCCGCAATGGTTAGAGAAGGGGGTTTGAGATACGATTTTTTTTATGTGATAGGGGCACATATGCATTTAACACAAAAACACAAGTTCAAGTTCAAGTACTTCCAAAAAATAAAGAAAACCAGTTTCGGGGGGCATGTCAGTTTTAAATCACTCGGACGCGTAACAGCGCAAAGGTGACTAATATTACAACATTGTTCAGTTCTGTAGCGATAGTCTTCACCCTCATCCCTTCTTTCGTTCGGCTCTGCAGTAGTCTGCCCTTCACTCTCCTTCACTACTGCTGTGCTGACGAGCAGTGCAAAATGTAATCACAACTCAGCTGGCTATTATATGTAAATCGGAGAAAATATAATAATTTTTTACGAAGATCTGGGAAGGCATGGTGACGATTTACTACAAAAAAGTATTTAAAAGAATTAGGAATCCCAATAAATGTTGAAGCGTACATCCAATCTCCAGGTGCTTAAGAAAACTCCGGAAAGAATGCTATTTAACCAGAGAAGTAATCTCGTTTTGGTGAATGACTTTGAGGAAGATGTAAATTATGCAGTTAAGCGGACTGCCTCATTCACATATAGTTAAAGAAATATCTAAATGAAAAATAATATTAACCCATATATAATACTGTCGTAAAGAAATTATTTATCATAATTATGTTAAGACATAAAAATGCGAATGCCGCTATCATTCTGAGAAGAGCCACAGTGACGTGGTCAAAGAGCTGTATGTGGCTCGCGAGCCGCAGGTTGTAGACTCCTGCCCTAGGTTGTCCGACATGTTGGTTTTTCGTTGCACAAAGTGGGCATGTCGGAATGTATGCAAACGCGCAGCGTTGCATATTTGTAATGTAGCGTCGTGCTCCATGACCATCGCGTGAATCGACCCAGGGCGTGAATTACAGAGTGGCTGACAGGGGAGACCTTTTATTTCAGGAACCTTACATAAAATAAGATGTGAACAAATTTCAAGAGAGCGCCCCTGTAATCCAAACCATGGCCTTCAAACTACTTGATAAAATATTGTTAGCACTAGTATTCTTTTTAAAAAATGGTTTGTGTGTTCACAGCAACCAGATTTATGCAGGAATGTCAGCGGAGGAACTCTGCCAAAACATTGGCAGAATGAACCTGGCAGAATGAGCTGGCTCATGAACTATATGGTAATGTTAAATTGATAGCGCCTACCAGTGTTGTGTTTAGGACAAATATGCTAAATTTGGTGATGCAGTCTTCTCAGTTGCCCCTTTGTCCGCCTTACTTACTGTTGCTTTGCCTGCTAAATGCTCACTCTGCGTGCCTTAATTATATTATGGTGCTTTATTATTAATTTATTGATAATCATTGTTATTTTTTCAATCTCTGTGTGGCCATAATGTTTTGGGTCTTATAGTTACAATCATGTGGATTAATCTATTTTCTCTGTGTTTTACCATGAAGAACAAGGCGTGACAGGGGATGATTTTGTGGATATTGGGGAGCAAGATGTTTACATTTTGTTCCCCAAAAACTTCAGGCTGTGGAAATCTCTAATTTCCATTTTAAAACTAAAGGCAAGTAAATGGTTTGATAGCAAGCACTCTGTTTTTTTCCTTGTGGTTTCACAGACTTACTGCTGTCAAGTCATGGTTACAGAATATATCATATTTAGTTTCATGATCTTTCCCTCAAGCAATCTGGAGTGGAAGCAGAAGACTTCCTTAAAAATAAGAAGGGGAAATCAGCAGCAACAACCGAACAAAAGAGATTCAGTATTACACAGTCCTGGAAATAGAAAATAAAGTGGACAGAGCTGTTAGAATACAGACAGTGCAGGTAGAAATAGAATCAGTAGAATAAGTGGTTATCACATCAGAAATACTACTACCATTTATTCTGCTGATTCTATTTCTACCTGTACTCCTCTGTATTCTAACATTTTTGGTGCAAAACTGATATCTTTCTTTTTTCTACACATCTCCACCAGGCTGTTGTAAGGTCATCCCTGGGTGCATCGAAAATGTGGACCACTGCCTGCAAGGGAGCTGAAATTGATTGGGACCCTGTCATAAGCAAAGTTTGTACCTCATAAATTTGTTTAAAATCAATGTGTCTAATCAAATAGTTTCATTTCTGTATCTTACTTATATACCACATAAAGCACAATGAGTGCTTAAAATTTCGATTCACAAGTGTTACGTGCCGTAAGTTCGGGTTACGTGCCGTAAGGAATTTGTGCCGTAAGTTTAGGAGGATGCCCGTAAGTTGCTCGGACCTCCTGCCTTCTCGCCGCCGATTGGTCAACTGCTCTCTCGACTCCGCCCTCTGGATCTGACCCCGCCTCCCTTGCCCTCGGAGCAGTTTCCTTTTTTTTTTTTTTATATTCCCTCCTCCACCCCCCCTCTGCGGAGGACTACTTTATCTGTATCTATTTATTTATTTATTAATTTATTTTATTATTATTATTTTTTATTATTATTTTTTTATTTTTTATTTTATATTTTTATTTACTTCCTCAAAAGAAGGAGAGGGAGGGGGGGGACAAAGGAGAAGGAGGGAAGAGAGAGAGAGGGAGAGAGAGGAATGGAAAGAAAAAAAAAAAAAAAAAACAAAAGAAAAAAAAAAAACAAGAAAAAAACAAAACAGATAATCTGCTTCCATGTCTGTTGAAAAGAGAAAGACAACATACGACATCTGTACTAATCACAACGACCATCAAACGTTAAATGTTGTTGAACAGCACACACAACCAGCATTACAACCCATGCCCAGAAACAACAGCCGATCAAGATAGTGTGTGTCCGTGAGCATGTGTCCGTGAGCACCTGTGTGTACACCTGTGTGTCAGCGCGCTGGTGTTCCTAAGGTTTCTCCATGTAATTGTCTAGTAGTGTGTGTGGGGAGCCACAGCCCCGCCCACCCAGGACATGAAGTTGACACGGAGGAGACCCGGGCCCCAGATATCCAGAGGCCCCCCAGGGCAGGGGAACCCCAGGAGGACCACCGCAGGGACAATTGCTGCCCCCACCGAGGAAAGGGCAGAGGAGCGCTCCGGAGGGGGGCCATCCGGCAGCCACATCACAGGAGCCCCAGGGGGCCGTGGCGACGAGCACGCAGGCCCCGCCGGCGGCTGGCCACACCAGGGCAGACCGGTCCCCGGGCCCAGAGATCCAAGGGCCCAGAGATGGAAGGGCCAGGCCCCGGCAGGCAACCACCGAGAGTGAGCCAGCACACACCAGAGCATCCAGCCCCGGACATCGAGAACCACCAACGCATCGGCAGCCGGGGGCCTCATCCACCAGCAGGGAGTGTGGCGGGGGGGAATAGAGCCTGAGATGTTATTTCAGGTGGAGTCTAAGACCCAACCTGACACATACGTATAGACAAACAGGCGTACACATACACAAGCATATGTTCCCACCCTCATGCACACATAAACAAATATTCACCCATTCGCCCAACATGAAGACACAGAAATGAACGCTGTACGCACATTCACACTCCCCATATATACTCTATACTCCGAGATCTAGGCACCACCGCCCCCAGAGGGGCAATCCGCCACCAGACCTCGGAGATGGATCCCTTTTTTCCTCTGGCATGGGGACAAGAAGACCACCCCGGACCCCACAGCAGTCGAGAAGCCCACCAGCCCAGACCCCAACCGGACGGCCAGCTCCTCCCAGCCCCCGGCCCCAGATGGTGAACAGAGAACGGGGGTGTGAAAAGACCCCATGCTTCCCTCCGCCCGCTCATATGTGGTGTTGGTGCGTGTTGTTCTAAAGTGCTTTAAAACAGGGGAAGGGCATGGTGCTAACCACCCTCTGCCAATCAGCAGCTGGTGTCAGCTCGGCCCCTCCCCAGAACCCTCAATGTCTATGTGCAACTTAAAATTGAGAAGTGGGCACTGGCACCAGAGGTAAGGCTGAATGAACAGACCGCCCTCTGGACGCCATTCCTTGTGCCCACCCCTAAGGCCCTAAATGTATGTGTCATGAGAGAGTAAGTAATGAGAGTGTCTAAGTTGTGATGTGTGATTGAGACACAGGTGGTCACGGGGGGACAGAGGAGGAACACCTCCCCTGCATCCCAGCGACGCACCTGCACCTCAAAGCCCTATATGTGTGTTGGGGTGACGGAGCGGGAGGAGGGAAGCATTTAGGGATGGGGAGGAAAGGATCGGGGGGGGCAAAGTACCCCCCCTCTGGAGCCAGCCCCCCCGCTGACCCCCATAAGCACCCCCGTTCACCGAAATCCACCCAGGGCGGGAGAGCCGAGGCCCATCCAGTCCGGGGGCCCAGAGCAGCGGCACCACCGGGCACCACAGAGCCCGGGGCAGCCAACCAGACCCCACCACAGAGGGAAAAACTACACCCACCCCACCATTCAGTCAACTCCCAGACTACATAAGACAATAGACACCCAGGTTGGGTCCATTCTCCTACTCTATTGGATTCCCCCCCACCACCGCAGAGTGGATACCCCTAAGGCAGGGACCACCTGCGGACAGATGGTAACAACCTCCCCACCAGCTAAAGAGGCCCCCAGCCCCTCCAATGCGCCGAAGGTCCCTGCGCCGGGGCTGGGCCCCAGTGCACGCGCCAGCCCACACCCCGGCGACCCACCCACCAGGACCCAAGCCCCCCCAGCCCAGCCGGAACCCCAGCCCGGAGGCAGAGCGCCCCCAGAACCCCAAGCCCGCCCCGGACCCACCCAGGAGCAGCACGGCCGCCAGGCCGGCAACCTACGTCCGCCGGCACTGGCTACCCCAGCAGCGCTGCATGCAGCCGCCAGAAAGACGCCACCCAAGAGCCACCAAAGCCCCATCCAGGCTAGGACCGCAGTCCCAGTGCCGAACCCCCCCAGAAACCCCCCCCCCCCCGACACCCCAAGCCCATAGGCCCCCCCCCACACCAACAACAAAGACCGAAGCGGGACAAACCTGCGACCCCCCACCGCCACTAGGTGATGGAGCTGATCAAAGGAGCCCAGAGAGATTGGTCTAATGTGGCGGCAGAAGCTGTATCAAGACTAATATGGTCCAGCAAACTCTCTCTATATTGGTTGATATTAAGGTTATTTTTATTTTTCCAGTTCATGAGGACAGTCTTCTTAGCAATGCATAAAGCGGTGAAAGCCATGTGGGTTGTGTTAATCTCTGTAGTGACACCATCTAGGTCGCCCAACAAGCAGACTGAAGGAGAGGCTGGAATGGTACATTTCAGACACTTTGATAAGTCCTCACAAATCCTGCGCCAAAACATCTGAACAGGTGGACAGAACCAAAGAGCATGGATGTAATTGTCAGGTGTATCCCCTTGACTGTGTGAGCAGTTGTTAGAAGATGTAAAACCCATCCTGAACATCCGATGCCCTGTATAGTGCACTCTATGCAGGATTTTGTATTGTATTAATTGTAAATTGGGACTTCTAATCAGTTCAAAGGTTTTTAAGCATGTCTTAGACCAGAAATTGTGGTTCCAGCTGATTGATAGATCTGCCTCCCATTTTGCAATAGGAAGGGATATTGAATCATCCATTTTGGAAAGTGTCCTGTATATTTTAGACAGTAATTTGGGGGTTGGTGGTATTTGTAATTTGATTTGATTAGACTTGAATTTCCTTTTTACTATAGATTTAACTTGTTGATATTCTAAAAATCTATTCTTGTTAATCCCATGTCTTTTAACTAATAAGTCAAAGGGGATAAAGTCTATTTCTTCGAATATATGTTCCAAGTATTTAATACCTTTACAACTCCAATCCGGGAAATTTATCATATTATTGTTTAGTAGTATGTCAGGGTTGTTCCAGATGGGAGTACGTTTGCATGGGATTAATGAAGACTCAGTCATTTTAAGAAACTCCCACCATGCTGTCAGAGAAGAGCTGATACTGATGCTTTTGAAGCATTCATGTCGTTTAATGTTTGAGCTAATGAATGGTAGATCCGAAATCTCTTTGTTATTGCATAGAGCCTGTTCTACGTCTAGCCAAGGTTCATCTAAGAGGGTATGTTTTAGCCATCCTGAGATGTTTTGAAGCCTGTTGGCTAAGAAGTAGTGGTTAGGCAGATCTAGTCCTCCTTTGTCCTTGGTCCTTTGCAGCGTTTTTAAGCTAATACGCGGTGGTTTATCTTTCAAAAGGAATTTAGAGATGGCGGAGTCCAGAGATCTAAACCAGTCAGGTGATGGTTTACTTGGAATCATTGCAAATAAATAATTAATTCTTGGTAACACCATCATTTTTATTGATGCAACCCTTCCCATGAGTGATATGGGCAGGGACTTCCATCTAACCAGCTCATCCTCTACCTTCTTTAAAAGTGGGATGTGGTTTAATTTAGTTAAGTCTGCCAGCCTAGGTGAAACATTAATACCTAAATATTTAATATCCCCAGATTGCAGTGGAGTGGAGGAAGAGTTCTGAAAGGAGCAGTTAATTGGAAGAACTGTAGATTTTAACCAGTTTATTGAATAATCTGAGACTCTTGAGAAAGAGTTTATTAATGTAATTACCTCAGAGAGAGTGGTTTGTGAATGCTGGAGAAAGAGTAACACATCATCCGCATAAAGACTGACCTTATGTTCCACATTCTTGCATTTGATGCCTTTAATCACTATAGCCTGTCTAATTGCTGCTGCTAGTGGTTCAATAAAAATTGCAAACAGTGAGGGGGAGAGAGGGCATCCCTGCCTGGTGCCCCTCTTGAGACAGAAGCTAGAGGATGTTTGGTCATTTGTCCTAACACATGCTGTTGGGGAACTATATAATATTTTTAACCAGTTTATAAAAGAGGTTCCAAAACCAAATTTGTGTAATGTTGCAAATAAAAAACTCCAACTAACTCTATCGAATGCTTTTTCTGCATCTAGAGACAATATTATGATTTGAAGGTTTTTATTGCACGAATAGTCTATCAGATTGAGTAATCTACGTGTGTTTGTTGATGAGTGCCTCCCTTTTATGAAACCAGTTTGGTCAGGATGAATTATGTGAGGGGTTATCTTCTCTATTCTTTTTGAGAGAGCTTTGCAGATTATTTTAAGATCAATATTAATAAGGGATATTGGACGATAGCTGGTAGGCAATATAGGGTCTTTGCCTGGTTTTAGCAAGAGACTAATGTTGGCAGAATTCATATTTGGTGGTAGTCTACCATTTTCCTTGGTTTCCTGCAACATTCTGTAGAATGTTGGTGACAGAATTGTCCAGAATTCTTTATAGAATTCTACTGGAAATCCATCTGGGCCTGGAGCCTTATTATTGGGCATACTGTTCAAAGCTTCCTGGAGTTCACCTGGTGTCAGCAGAGAATCCAGTGCCATCGTTTGATTATCTGATAATTTCGGAAGGGTTATACTATCAAGAAACTGATCAATTTCGTCTTTAGATGGGTTTATCTGTGGTAAGTATAAAGATTTGTAAAAGTCCCTGAAAGTGTTGTTTATTCTTTCAGGGTCATATACTGTATCCCCAGTTGAGTCTTTAACAGCACATATAGTTGTTTTTTCTTTATTTATTTTTAACTGGTTAGCTAAAAATCTACCTGATTTATTACCATATTCATAATTTTGCCAGCGAAGTCTTTGTGCTAAGAATTGTGTTTTTTTTTATGAATAATTTCATTTAATTCTAATTTTGCTTTACGTATTTTGTTCAGCATTTCCTGTTCCTGGGATGATACATAAGCTTCTTCTAAGGATTTGATGTTTTCTTCTAATTCCTGAATATACTTGTTTTCTCTTTTCTTTTTATGTGATGAGATTATTAAAATAATGAGATTATTTTACCTCTCATCACAGCTTTGCCTGCTTCCCAGAGAACAGATGCTGATGTTCCAGGCAGGTCATTATAGTCTAAATATAAAGCCCACTCTTTTTTGAAATAGTTAATAAAATCTCCATCTTTAAGCAATGATGTATTAAATCTCCAGTTTCTAATTGGTGGAATGGCTTTCTTATTTATTAGGGTTAAAGATACAGGAGCATGATCGCTGACAGCTATAGGGTGTATCTCAGTGTCTGAAATGTCACTCAGCAGTGAGCTACTGATTAGGAAATAATCCAGACGAGAGTAAGAGTGATGGACGTGTGAGAAGAAAGTATATTCCCTACGGTTGGGGTGAAGAGAACGCCATGCATCGCGAAGACCATAGTCGCTCATGTACTGCTTAACTATATTTATGGATTCCCAATTGCGCTGAGCAGCTGTACTGAGCCTGTCCATTTCTTTATTTAGTGCGAAATTGAGGTCGCCCCCAAGAACGAGTGTGCTATCTAGGTGTTCAGAGAGTGCGGTAAAGAAAACGTGGAAGAATGAAGGGTTATCAACATTTGGACCATATATACTAACAATACATAACTTCTTGTTAAGTATAGATCATTTAATGATAATAAATCTACCTTCTGGATCTATAATTGTGTTGAGTAATGTGAAATTAACATTTTTATGTATTAAAATTGCTACTCCCCTTTGCCTAGAGTTATAACAGGCTGAGAACACATTAGGAAACTCAGGTGTTTTAAGTTCATCTGTAGCTGTGGCAGGTCTATGAGTCTCTTGTAATAAAACAACGTCTGCCTGTAGTTTTTTAAGCTGGCTAAATATTTTTAACCTCTTCTCTCTGGAGCCAGCTCCATGCACATTCCATGAGACAAACCTTAGTGTGCCCATAGACATGTGTGTGTAGCTAATATTGCACGTGCAAATGAGTCAGATACGAACGAGCGTGTGAGCGCTTGTGTGCGTGTGTATTCTATAAGTCTGTGTGCACTATAAGGTCGGAGTGGTTGTGGTGAAGCTAAGTACATATGTACATGGTCATGTCGTGCAGATGTGTAAAAATCGAGGGTGTTGTGTGTGATTGAGTAGAAATTTAAAGCAGGTGATCGGTGCAGGGAAAGCAGGGAGAAGTGAAAAAGACATACAAAGGGGCACGCGAGTAAGGGTATATGTGAGAAACCTAGAAACGAAAACATTGTTAGCACTGTAGCGCTGCGGAGACTGACGGTAGTGTATTTGTTATGACATAACATTAAATTAGCGAATTAACATGTATAAGCTAGATTGATGTAAACGGAAGAGGATTTGGGAAAAGAAGAAAAATATAACAGGTTCTTATCTGGAGTGGCGTTAATATAACCAGGGAGTGATGTTAGGGTCACGGTAGAGCTGTCCATCCACGTAGAGCCGGTCCACGGCGATGACAGCTCGGGAGCCCTTCTGGATGGAGCTGCGTCGGATTGGGAACAGAACTTTGCGTCGCTCCAGAATCTCTTTGGGGAACTGGTCGTTTACGCCAAAGTCCGTTCCTTTCAGCTCCCTGCCGCGGCTCTTCACCTGCTGCTTCTGTTTGAAATTCCCGAATTTGGCCACAATAGGACGCGGTCTCAGGGCACCAGGCTTCTTAGCTCCCAGCCGATGGACTCTGTCAAAGCAGATGCTTTCCACAGTGTCCTCTGGAAGCTTCAGGTGGGTCTTGATAAATGTTTTAACCGTAATTTCTGCGTCCTCTTCAGCAGATTCCGGGATGCCTGAAAACACCAGGTTATCTCTCATACTACGGGCTTGGAGATCGATGGCAGTCTCTTTTATTTTTTTATTTTCTTCTTTTAGATTGGTCACATTCTCAGTTAGAGACTTGACCGAGCCCCGTAGTGAGGCATTTTCAGCAGCGAGTGTTTCCACCTGTTGCTGGCTGAATTCCAAAGACTCCCTCAGGGATGTGAACTCCTGATGCAAAATCTCGACCAGAGACAACCTCGCGTCGAAGCTGGACAATCGCTTGTCGATTGACTCCAGGATGTCGGCGAAGTCTTTACTAGTCGGCGAAGTTGCTCCGGGGGAGTCTGCCGGGCGACTTCTTTTGGATGACGGCGTCTCGCTTTTGCCCGGGGAAGATGTATTTAGGTTCTTCTTCATGACTATAGTGTCAAAGTACCAGTCAATGTATTCTTCGAGTGATTCCAACTTCCCCTCGCTGTCCTCGCTCAGCTCGCTGTTCATTCAGATTTTCCGCCAAGTCTCCGGCGTCTGACGTCACTTACAGCATTACCTCGGAGCAGTTTCCGGTTCATCGGCTGAAGAGATTGCCGCTTCGTCCCTTCGGCTGCCCGCTACTTGCTTCTCGCCTGCTAGCTCGCTCTTTGTTCGCTTTTGCTTTGTTTGATTGACTGTGTATGACTGTTTTGCCCTCAACTTTTGATTCTCGCCTCGCCCTTATTTGTACTTTCGCCTTGGTTTCTGATTGCTTGATTGGTTTTGGACTTTCGCCTGTGTTTCGACTTCGCCTCTCGGTTTTCCCTTTTGATACCTTTGCTTTGGCTTTGTGTTTCGTGTTCACTAGGTGTGTAGGGAGTGTCTGCCTTTTTGTTTATTCGTTAACGTGGGGATTATTGTTTGTTTAGTCAGGGAGATAGATTTAGGCATTGTTGTTTCGTTTCACCTTTTTTTTGTGTTCGCTTAGGTAGCTCAGCTTGTGGTGATACTCGGTAGATGTGCTTTTGTTTGTTTCTTTGGCCTTTGTCACTCCTGGCGTTCGTTACACCTAGTGTTTGTACTGTGTTTGTGAAAAACTAAAAAAAAAAAACTATAAAAAAAGACTCCCTCTGTGTCCCGTGTTCCCTTCTCCTAGCCCTAGTTGGCCTGTCCTCCCCAATCCCTCCTTCCCTTTCACTTTCTTGCGGTCCAACCCTAGACTGGATCGTAACAAAATATAAAACATCAAATAAAGTGTTTTAACAGAATATTTCATGTAATTTCAAGGTCACAGCAAAGTTGCCCTGCCTCATCGGCAAAGAACAAGAAATTCGTCAAAAAGCATTAAAAATGCTCCAAAACAGGAGGGAGTACCTCCGAAGGTCAGGAAAGGTAATACATACTGTACATGGGTAACTTGCAAGCAAATTAAAATTATTCAAGCCTCTTACAATCCGATTAAATCATCAATCCAGCATACAGACCTAGTCAGCGAAGGCTGAAAAATTTTCCTGTTCATGTTCTTCTTCACTTCTCATGTCATGGCATAACTTCATTTCTATTGATTGCATTGTCTAGAAGACAGGGAGGACTTCAACTTCACTTGAACAGTATGTAGCTTTTTCTGTATTTGTATCTTATGATTGTGTAAGATAGTAATACATTTCATAATTTAGCTTCTTAAATATTCTGCAGTCGACAGCCCAACTGATATTTTTGCAATCTTAAACCTATCAGGATCAATACAGTATATGTGCATACATATTTTATGTGTTTACAGGCATGTAAGACTGCTGAAAAAAGATGGGAGAACAGTAGCCCTTGGCAAAGTTGTTGGAGGTAAAATGTGTTTTTACATTTTCCCAATCCTGTTGCTTGATTCACTGTACTGCACAGTTTCAGGTTTTGAACTTAATTTTGAATAATGTTTCAAACTGCTACATACCTGAAATGTTTGTGGTTTCTTGTAGAAAGAACAGAAGCACTTGAGGTATGCCTCCTGGACATCACACCTCCATTTAAGCACCTTTACAAAGTAAGTAATTTCCTTGAAATATCATCAAAGTATATTTTTTTTCTGGGCAGCTCTTAGACTGGGTTTCCATGGGACATTATAAGGATTAGAAGTAATTAAACCAATTTGGTGAAAATTATGGTCTTACATAGCATTAAAAATAGTTTAATTGACAAATAAGAATCCTCACACCTGGGTTTGAACAGCTGACCTACAGGTTGTCCCAAAAATCTGCATACACACCGGCCCTTTGCGGGTAAGATTGGCTACCTCTGCTCTATACCATTGTGAGTCCAAATCACAAGTACTCACCCAGCATTTACTGACACAAGTTAATGTAAATGTAACGAGTGGGACTTTAGGACCCAGGAGTGAGTGAGTAGAGTGTATAGATGACGGTAA